>NC_141136.1:107554092-107816592 GCF_053477565.2 Lygodium microphyllum | reverse complement strand
GTTGTTGTCCAGCCCGTGCCTTGTTACCACCAGGCGGCCTGCTTGCGTGCACCGGAAGGTGAGGTAAGAGCCGTCGCATCTCACCAAGTTTGGGTGGAGCGGCACCTGGCCCCATCTCATGCTCCGGAAGTTGACCACCGCCAGCACGCCCCAGGAGGGATCAAACACGGCCAGGTGAGGGGGAAGCCTGGCCTTGCCGTCGTTGAGGCTGTGCGGCACCACCTTCTTATCACCGAACAGACGCGCAGGGCTCGACAGCAGATACTTCCACTCTTGGCACACGCTGCGCATCTTCATGATAACCTGCACCGGCAGCCTTCTTAGGATCTCCAGGATGATCTCTCTTGGAAGATCCGGGGCAGATGGAGGTGCTGCTATCTCATGGACATCATGGAGTGCTGCTTGCTCTGAAGTATCCAGTGCAAGCGATCTCTCCCTACTACCGGAACTCATTATGAGGTGCTCCTCACTAGTGATGACGGTGGGTCTCTGCAATAATTAGTCTACCGTTTGCGGGCCTTTTATAGTCTGTATCCAACCATCCACCGGCCCCCTCACCGCACAGCCCTAATCCAAGAATGCACGGAATTTGATGGCGCAATTCCACAAACGCTTCTCTCTTCTATATTCCACGTGAATATTCTCGGAAAGTATAGATTCTCTACCCCAGTAATCGTTTCTCTCCTTTTCTGTTCCATATTTTATTGTCAAAATTCCACCATCGCTAGCGATTTTACAGTGATGATCCTCGCAATTCGTGATTTCTTTTTCTTTTTTTTGCATGTTTTGAGGTGTGGCAAGTTGCGACCTCGTAATTTGGCAATTACTCTTTTGTTTCTCTTTAGTCTACTTAAATCTTTTAGTTGTGACGATTGTTAATAGTATCATGATATATTACACAATATGTAGTCGGTTATTCAAGTCCTAAGCGTACACAATTGACTTTTATTACGACGTAATGCGTAATCTCTTTCATAATCTTACCTTAGCACATCGTGTCTTTCTTTTCAATGTGTCAAACTTGAAAGATAGCAAATGAAGAGTGAGACATTTTCAATCTAGACTTTTCTAGCTAAGATTAGTAGGATAAAGATCTCTTACTAGAGTTGCTCGAAGTCCACTTCTTGTATTGCACATGTGGAAAATTGGAGGGCTACCTAGCATGTGTACATGTGTTAGTAGTCCTTCAATTTCTAAAATATTTATTTATATGGACTTTTCTGGTTTTGTAAGTTGTGCCTCGTTCTTATCTTTTCACATGGTATTAGAGCTTGGAAGCCTGCCTCTCTCCCTCTCTCCCTCTCTCCCTCTCTCTCTCTCTCTCTCTCTCTCCAGCACACACATATATGACTAAGTTCATATGATTTGATAGGTGATAGAGCTTTGCAACATGAGGTTCATGAGTTGTAAGCATGTATTCTATTAAGAGGCTTACATTTTAATAAACGTAGTTACATGTGCACTTACCACATCCCAAGAATCTAACCACAACTACCTTACTTGCTCGTATATGTAGTTTCTAGCTCTCTACCTTATATTTAACAATTAGGCACATTCAAGGGATTATATATATTCAAGTAGTACAAAAATGATACTCTGGTGTTTGTTCTTCCCAAAGTGAATTTTACTCTCATTTTACTTGTGCAAGGAGTCTAATGAATGATATATTTTGTCTAAAATTTTGGGTGGGGCTTATGTTTTGAAGAAAGAAGGGTATTCATGCTCACAACTCAAGAGGACTTAAGACCTAAGATTTTGGTGTGCTAGATATATTAACACTTGGGAGTTCAGTTTTTCATGTAGGGGATTAGGTTTATCGGCATAAAAATGTTACATCTCAGGGTGGCATAAGATTAAAAGTGGCATGCAAACGATATTACTAGACAAGGCATAAGAATAGACATCAAAAGCAAGAGAAGAATAGGGATAGTGAGCACTTATGGGATGCCCATAATATTTTTTAAAACTAGGCGTTTTGTAAGTGATACCCAAAAAAAAATTTGTTTATTCCAACATGTAGTTGATTCAATGAAGCACATGAAAAAAAAGAAGCGCGGAAGTGTAGATTTAAGGCGGGAATTGAGCCTTATCAGAAGTAAGAGAGACGGATTTAGCAACTTTTACAAGTTGCGGAAGACGCAATTTCAAAGTGGTCTTGAAGAGAACTTGCGGATTTCTCATAATTTTTCCAAATGCCCGATCGAGTTAGAGGAAGTGATCAGCAGTTTAGGACCTCAAGATGAGCTTGCAAGCAAGATTCACAAGGCGGGCATTACAAAGGAAAAAGAACTAAAGGGTAAAAAATTTTGGGCATGGGCATTGTGGGGGCCCAATTTTTTTAAAAAACCGTGTTTATGGGGGTGGAGGGGCCAATGTTTCAAAATGGCACTAGAAAAACGTGACCCCCCCTCCCCCCCCCTCAAGGCGACGAATTTGGGATGGAGGCCATCTCAAGCTTGAGAAAAACCCCCTTCACTGATCATAGCAATCTTCTCCTCAAATTTTTTACTTCATGTTGTCGCATTCCGTTCTTGCAATGGCTGCCAATTAAAGAGCATAGAATTCAATCTTTCTCTCTCCTTTTCTCTCCTTTAAGGGGCTAATCATACGCAAAAAATCAATAAGGAAGGGAAATGAAGGATGCTTGTCCGATGTGGACTGCATTGCTCCAAGTTTGAAAGGAGGATGAGAGGCAATGTCTAGCACTATTGGGGGACTGATGATGGTTTCGTTGGCTACCCGTAACCATTTTTAAAAGCACGTAATACACAAATAAACAGTATGCTCAAATTTTTACAAAGAAATTTGCATTATTTTGATGTTTGATGGTTTACTGATGTTCGCATGGAAAGAAAATTTGTATGAATCATGTTTCAAGTATGTTTGAGGGGTGTACATGATAAAATGAAGAGCTTGTAGTGGTACATAGTCGTAATTAATAATTTAAACCCGAAATGCATCATAAAAGAGGGAAAATGAGGATTTCTTTCATCTTGGGTTGGGAAATGGAATTCATGTGGGAAAGAAAATTGATAAAAATCAGTGTTCAATCAATATGATCAATTAAGATATATAAATTAGAAAATATCACATTTTTTTAACAAATAAATGAGAAAAAAAATAAATGTTAATTTTTGCATCTAAAAAATTAGGAAAAAATACATTTTATGTTTGTGAACATATAACAAGAATGGAACATGAGGATTAAGCCTCATTCAAGGCTTGTTTCTATGTTTGAGTATGTGTTTATCAAATTTTACATGAAAAACTACATAAAAATGAATGTTACACCCATCCAACGAATGCAAAACCTAAAAGAGGAAAGAGGGATTGTGAAAATGAGTGGTCATTAAAAATGTTTTAAATTCTAGTTCATTTAATTATGCATAGCATACGGTGCGATCACTGTTTAAATTTAAGAGAGACTAGTAGCACGAGGAAACTTGGTGCTAGTCTCTAGCAATGCCGCAATTATGAGTAGCTTGGAAATCATTAAATGATTGGTTTTGCACCTCACGCTGCTGGTTTTTTTTTAATCATAAAATGTTTGAGCAGGAGGTGTGTCATTCACAATTGCATTATGCATATCACATGGTAACTCCTAGATGCATAGCAATTGATTGCTAATTACGTAACCCACCCTAACTTATGAGGAAAACCAAGTTGTAGGCTAGACACTCGAATCTTTGGAAAATTGTCAAGTGAGGATATTTATATCCTTGAATGTTTGAAATATATAAGAGAGCAGTGTGTTCATATGTGCTTTATGTTATAGGAGTGCATCTTGGGGCCAATCCCCAAGGTGTAGGAGAGTTGTAGTGGGGCCACGACATTCAGCCGGAGGAGTGCCTCCTTTATGTTTTTATTACATTGGTATACTAGACCAATATGTGTGGGATCTACCTCTAAGGAGTAAGAAAGGGCAATAGTTGGACTACGTTCCAGTATAAACGCAGTATCTACAATAGCGATTAGGACAATGTGTCCCTTGGACACTCCTGGCTGCGAGGCCGTGTGGGGTTGTCTTGTGAGTGTTAGAGAGGCTTCGCTAGTGTCTATAGCCACTATCGGGCGTGTTTAGGTCCTAACAATAGATATAGGAAGAGATGATTACAACCTTCCATATTCTCTCAAGAGCACATGACTCCCCACATTTATTTTTCTTCATTGAAATTTGTAAAGCTATACATAAATTGCAACCTTAAGCATAGGATTTTTATGTAAACACATGGACCATGACTTCACTTTTGAAAACAAGAGAGATATTTTATGCTTTGGCTTACAATTGTGGACTAAAATTACCAAAAGCATTTAGAAAGAGACCATATTTCTTGCAAAATTAGAGTATACAAGAGATATTTTTCACTAAAATAAGATGAACCCACTATAGCCTTCCAAGTAGCCAAAAGACTCAATGTTCAGGTAAGGGAAGGCTATAGGCTTTCTATACAAGTATAGAAGAAATTTTCGAGTATCCAAAATAGAGGCATGTCACCTACACATGTACTGAATATATCTCCTCAACATTATGTTTACAACAAATATACCTTTACTCATGGTAATTGTAATTTCCTTAATTCTACTTGATAGATAGAACTTTACGAAGAGTTCTTCTGGCCAGACTTCCTATCTCCTCTCAAGATCATTCTTTAGACACCTGTATCAATGATGCCAGGAGGCATATTCCATGGTGGATTCCGTGAGGATTTATGGTGGATTCCGTAAACTTAGATGACCGGGGCTCATACACAAAGAAGATTCTTTGTGCGAGAAGTTGATGGGGACGCCTCTCCTTTTCGGGCGTTTCATTAATTTAGTGTGTACATGGGTGATTCCATAGCGGGTGATTCCGCAAAATGCATATTAAATTAATAAACGTTTATGAGTTTAGAGTGCGCACTCGCAATAAATTAAGGTTAGGATTTATTTCTAACCAGTTGATTTATTTATGTAGCTGAAGACTGCTAGGTATTCACTTTTGTCGGTTTAATTGTATTATTTTACTAACGATTGTGAATGCTTCAGTTGATGTGTAGAGATAGCAGCAGTGGTGGAGGAAAGCATTGGAGTCTAGCGGGTATTCGACATTTGGACTATATTTTGATAGGCGCCACGCCTATATTTTGTTATGTCTATTGAGACATTGATTATCGATTATTATTTTGTATGCGCTTATGCGCCCAGATATGTTATTTCTATTTGGACATTGAGATTGGGCGTGCCAGACTCTATGGGCACCGTCCATTAGCTTTATTTTCCTATTTTTGTAGAAAGCAAACTCAAAAGCTAAAAAGCTTGTCATATTTTTGTAATTGGGCTATTATTGAGCATGAAGATTGGAAATATACATAAAATACATGCTTTGTGAAGCACTCACACAAGGCATGGGGGAGATTGAACCCAATTTGTCTCTTGCCTCTTGTCGTGCATGCTTTTACTTGGGTTTTTGTGCAAAAAGGTAGAGTACTTTGTTCTTGGGGACCTTCCTGGATTCACCACGTGAGCTATCTGCGACCGATCTGCGCACCAGTGGTATCAGAGCAGAGCAGAGATCAAGAGCTTCCAATCGCTACCAATCTTGGGCGAAGGCGGAGCTCCAGGAACAAACGGCCTCTACAGTCAATCTCGTCGCGAACCGTTGATACAGGCAGACTTCTGGCGATCAAGAACCCCTGTTTCCACTGTCAGATCGCGAAGGACCAAGCTCTGCAGGCGGAGGACCACTCATACACTTCCATCATCAAGTGGTGGAGTTACAAAGATAAGCTCCATTGTTTTTATCATTATTTCTTTCAATTAAGCTTAAGACAAAGCTTAACAAGCTTCAAAATTTCACGTCAATCTGCAAGAAGGGCCCTCCGAATTTCACGCGCGGCAAAAAAAACGCCCCCCCCCCACAAAAAAAAACGGCGGCCTGCTAGTCCACCATTAAGCTACTAAGCTTAATTACCAAGTCAAATTAAGCTAAGTCACACAACTCTCTGCAAGTTACACAGATCTGACAAGTTCGCAAACTCTGGGTCTCGCACTTCTGAAGTCAAGTTCCGTAAGTCGACTCTAATCAAGTTCTGCAAGTTTTGCAAGTCGGCCTAAGTCCAGCAAGTCAACAACTCTGCAAGTTTGCTAAGTCTGCAACTCTGCAAGTCAGACTAAATCAGAACTGACTAGTGCTTAAAACTCATAGAAGACTCGTTCGTATGCAAAACCTCTGAACTGGAAAGTTGTTCGCAGCAAGCTGTTCTACCTATCTACAAGTTCCTTGAAGTACTTTCAGCAAACGGAGACAGAAATATTGCAGAATTTCTGAAAATTGAAGAAGAAATATCCAAAAAACACATAGCCTTGTAACCCCAAATTTGAGCTACGCTCATCCCGCTAACTGATTTTGAGTGAGAAAGGTTTGTTGAGTTTTACAGGATGACTACCCCACATATGGATGATCCTATGGCTGAAGACGATCTACCCGAGCCTACCATGGAACAAAAGCTGGATCTTATCATGCTGCAATTGGAAGAAGAGCGAAGAGCTAGGCAAGCCTTTCAAGCACAATTGACAAAGCTACAAAGAGCGTCCATCGATAAAGAAGAACCTCAAGCTGAAGATTTGATTCGCCGTACCATTGACGCCACCCTTGAAGCACAAACCATTCGCAAGGAATCCAAGATAAGTAAACGAAGTTTCAAGTTTCGCACTTTCAATGGCATAAGAGAAGGAAAGACTGTTTTATCATTCATTAGCCAGTTTGATGACTATTTCCATGAGGAAACTTATCCCGAAAAAGATAAAATCAAGTGTGTTACTAATCATCTGATAGACAGAGCATCACTTTGCTGGATTGTAGTCCACAAGAGCATAGAATATCCTGCTACATGGGAAGATTTTAAGAAGAAGTTCATGCAAAATTTCCTTCCACCATAATTTCATGAGAAGGCTATCAAGCAATGGGATTTACTTCAACAGCGAGATCGTGAGCCTATTCCACAGTATACAGAGCATTTTTGGAATGCACTCCTACAGCTACGCATGCTTGAAGACGTACCAGAGATGACACATAAGCGGAAGTACATATCTGGACTTCTTGGACATTACTGCGCTGAAGTGAACATGTTCAAGCCTGCTACCCTTGAAGACGCCATCTCCTTAGCTCATGACACTGAAGATAAGTTACGCGGAAGAGATCGACGACCACAGCCATTCCAAGCAAACGGTAATTATGGATCTAAACAATTCAATTCCAATTTCAAAAGGTTTAATCCAGGTCGTTTTTCATCACCATCTTTCCGCAAGAATTGGCCTAAACCACCTGCATTACCATCCACTGTCAATTCAAATTCTAAGCCTATTCCACAAGCAAATCCAAATATACCCAGACTCCCAGCCATTGCAAATAATGTGACCAAAGCTAAGCCAATAGTATGCTACAAGTGTCACCAGCCAGGGCATCTCGCAGCAAATTGTCATTCAAAAAAGCCATCAGCACATATCAACTACCTTGGAGCCATGGACGAAGAAGAGCATGAGGATATGCCAGATTTCACTGAAGATGAGGATGATATTACTACTACTTCCGACACTTTACCAGGTATGCCTACTTCACATTCATTGTTGACTATGAAATGTATGGTGCATGGAAAAGAAAGAACTATATTGCATGATGACGGTAGTACCCATGACTTTATTTCAGCAAAATTGGTAAAGGAATTAAAATTGCATACTGTACCTACGCACTATCGCATAAAAGCTGCATTTTTAGGCACTAGGTATGGCACACAAGAAGTTCAAGATTTAGAAATTCAAATTGGTCCATACATTGAAAGAAGAAATTTCTTAGTTGTCCCATTACAGTCAAGCGACATTATTCTAGGAATGCCATGGAGACACCAACATAATCCCAATATAGATTATTCTACACACACAATGAATATTAATTTTCAAGGAAAATCTATTACATTATTTGGTATGCATGCATCTCATATTTTTCCACTGCTTTCGCATACTCAAGCAAAATGTGCACTACGCAAGAATACTAAATCATATCTCATTTGGGTGAATGAATTGCATGCAAAGGAAAATCATATACACCCTAGGCATAAGGAATTTCTCGCATATTTTAAGGACTGTTTTGCAAAAGACCTACCACCAGGTTTACCTCCATCACGTCCAGAAGACCATAAGATTGACCTAATACCTGGCACACAACCACCTTGCAAAGCCCCATATAGGCACAATCAAATAGAGCAAAAAGAAATCCAGAGTCAAGTTGAAGAATTACTAAATAGAGGCTTAATTCGACCTAGCAGTTCTCCATTCGGTGCACCTGTGCTCTTAGTCAAGAAAAAGAATAATACTTATCGGATGTGTATTGACTACCGAGCATTAAATAAGATCACTGTAAAGAATAGGTATCCTATACCTAGAGTTGATGACCTTATGGACAAACTGCAAGGATCTTCTATATTTAGTAAAATTGACCTTAAGTCTGGATATCATCAGGTGAGGCTAGATAGATCCGACATATTTAAGACTGCATTCAGGACATAGTTTGGCCATTACGAATTCTTAGTCATGCCATTCGGATTAACTAATGCACCTGCTACTTTCAGTAGAATGATGAACCGTATTTTTCTAAAATATCAGTATTGTGTGATTGTTTTCTTTGATGATATTTTAGTGTTCAGTCAAAGTGAAAAAGAGCATTATGAGCATTTATCATTAGTTTTTCAGTTACTGAAAGAAAATCAATTGTTTGCAAATCTTGACAAGAGTGAATTCTTTAAGACAGAAATAGAATATTTAGGTCATATTGTATCAAAAGAAGGAATTAAAGTTGATCCTAAGAAAATTGACGCAATATTGCATTGGCCTGTTCCTAAAAATGTACATGAATTACGCTCATTCCTTGGTCTTGCTAGTTTCTATAGGAAGTTTGTACGTAATTTCTCATTACTTGCTTTACCATTGACCAAACTTCTTAAGAAAGGCATTGTTTATCAATGGACTGAAAATCAGCAGAAATCCTTTGACTTACTCAAACGTGCATTAACCAATGCCCCTGTTCTACAATTGCCTGATTTTAACAGACCATTCTTTTTAGTTGTGACCGATGCTAGCGGATCAGGAATAGGAGCCGTGCTAATGCAAGACAACCATCCAATAGCATATTCTAGTTCTAAGCTGAAACCCTCTGAGCTTAAATATTCCACTTATGACAAGGAACTCTTAGCAGTTGTACAAGCATTAAAACAATGGAAGCATTATTTAATGGGTTCAGAATTCATGATAAAGACCGACCAGCAAAGCATTAGACATCTACTTAGCCAACCCCAAATTTCTGACCGTCATATCAAATGGGCTTCATTCATTCAAAGTTTCCATCCTATCATTCAATACCAACCTGGAAAAGAAAATGTAGTTGCCGATGCATTGAGTAGAAGACCTGCAATTCATAATATTTCTATCATATCTTTTGATTCTTTGATTGCTATGAAAGACACATATCACCAGGATATTACTTTTCATTCTGATTGGCAAAAATTAGTTCAAAATAATTTCATTCTTGTTGATTCATTGTCATATAATAATGGATTCATGTTCTTTGAAAAGAGACTGTGTGTTACTATTCCATTCCGATCTTTTGTTTTGAATGAAATTCATTGTCCCCCATATCAAGGTCATAGAGGTATCATTTCTACATTACGCATGTTAACTGAAGATTTTTATTGGCCGCATATGGATGCAGATGTATCTAATTTCGTTTCTGAATGTCTGATTTGTCAAAGAATAAAGAGACATCATGGTAAACAGTATGGGTTATTAATGCCTTTATCTATTCCATCTAAACCTTGGGAACATATATCTATGGATTTCATTACTGGCTTACCAAATACTAAATCTAACCATGACATGATTTGGACAATTGTAGATAGATTTAGTAAGCAAGCATATTTCATTGCATGTAAGAAAACTTTAACAGCATCACAAGCAGCACAGTTATTTTTTAAAACTGTTTTTACTAACCATGGATTGTCGAAAGTGATTATTTCAGATAGAGATTCTAGATTTTGTAATAATTTTTGGATTACACTATTTGCAAATCTAGGCACAAAGATTGATTTCTCATCTGCATTTCATCCAGAAACAAATGGACAAACAGAAGCCACAAATAGCACTATTTTAGATCTTTTACGTGCATACACTATCTCTAAACCTCAGACATGGGATACTCATTTACATTTATTACAGTTTGCATATAACAATACACCGCACACATCTACAAAGAAAGCACCTTTTGAAGTTATTTATGGATATAGATTATCTACACCTGTTGCATCTTTGTCTAATAGAATACAAAGTGCCGATGATATTGCTGTTATGCATAATAGTATTTTTGATGAGGTCAAGGATATGATTGCTAAAGCCCAACAATCATATACCAAACAAGCCAACAAGAAAAGACAAGCCATGAATTTCAAAGTTGATGATTATGTTTGGCTTAGAATAGAAAAGCGTAGACTGCAAAGTGTAGATAGACATCCAGTTGTCAAATTAGCTCCTAGATTCTACGGACCATTTAGAATCATTCATAAGATTAATGACAATGCTTTCAAGTTAGAACTGCCATCTCATTGGAAAATTCATAATACATTTCATATTAGTTTATTGAGACCATTTAGAGGCCAATTACCTATCCACCCTGTCTATGAAAACCCACCTTTACTAGAAGAAGAGACTGAAATACTTGAACTCGAAGCCATCATAGACACTGACTACATGACCACTAGAACTGGCCGAAGGTATTCTAGATATCTAGTGAAATTTAAGAACCATCCTGTAGAGGAAGCACAATGGATGCACGCTAGAGACTTAAATGCTTTCCCCACTCTGTTAGCTCCACATTGAGCTAATAGCAATTGAGGTCAATTGCTATCCCACCCCGGGGGTATGATGCCAGGAGGCATATTCCACGGTGGATTCCGTGAGGATTTACGGTGGATTCCATAAACTTAGATGACCGGGGCTCATACACAAAGAAGATTCTTTGTGCGAGAAGTTGATGGGGACACCTGTCCTTTTCGGGCGTTTCATTAATTTAGTGTGTACATGGGTGATTCCATAGCGGGTGATTCCGCAAAATGCATATTAAATTAATAAACGTTTATGAGTTTAGAGTGCGCACTCGTAATAAATTAAGGTTAGGATTTATTTCTAACCAGTTGATTTATTTATGTAGCTGAAGACTGCTAGGTATTCACTTTTGTCGGTTTAATTGTATTATTTTACTAACGATTGTGAATGCTTGAGTTGATGTGTAGAGATAGCAGCAGTGGTGGAGAAAAGCATTAGAGTCTAGCGGGTATTCGACATTTGGACTATATTTTGATAGGCGCCACACCTATATTTTGTTATGTCTATTGAGACATTGATTATCGATTATTATTTTGTATGCGCTTATGCGCCCAGATATGTTATTTCTATTTGGACATTGAGATTGGGCATGCCAGACTCTATGGGCACCGTCCATTAGCTTTATTTTCCTATTTTTGTAGAAATCAAACTCAAAAGCTAAAAAGCTTGTCATATTTTTGTAATTGGGCTATTATTGAGCATGAAGATTGGAAATATACATAAAATACATGCTTTGTGAAGCGCTCACACAAGACATGGGGGAGATTGAACCCAATTTGTCTCTTGCCTCTTGTCGTGCATGCTTTTACTTGGGTTTTTGTGCAAAAAGGTAGAGTACTTTGTTCTTGGGGACCTTCCGGGATTCACCACGTGAGCTATCTGCGACCGATCTGCGCACCAATCAACTCCCTAAATGCACTAATGACTGTCCCTAGAAGAAATCCAATCTCTCTCCCCACCTCTAACTTGCCTTACAACTTATAATCTCTATGAAAATTAGCAATAACCCCTTGTTCTCCACTACAAATCCTAGAGCACTACACTCAATATAACATCCTTATTTTTCCTCCTATTGGACTACTGGACCGTCCTTCGAAGACAATAACTATGACCACTGCATCAACATTAAATTAATGTAAAAAGACAGTAATAGTATATTAGATGTATACAATTTGGTAAAAATTTTGGTAAGTATTGATATGTTTCTAGGTGTTGTCATTTCTCCCCTACTTAATTGCGAAGTGTCCCTCAAATATCATTGACAACTGATTTTTGACTATGAAAAGTGCTTAACAATAGCCAAAAATTTTGAATTTCAAGGGAAAAATAGATTTCATCAAAGGCAGCAGCTGCAATTAGTACGATTTTGAGCGGCAAGTCCCTAAACTGCTTTAAAGTCCCACCAAGCGATGGTTGGGAAATTTTTCATAATTTTTTTGACTGTTGACTCCAAGACATGCCTGACAGTGGGGGACTCTAAATGGACTGTCAAAAATTTCGATACCTCAAATCGGATGCCGAACAGTCGAATGGTAGTGCCCAAGAGTCCAAGACTAAAAAATACCAAGTATAAATAGACTTTAGGGGCCAAAGGGTGTGACCCTTGGGGGCTCCCTTTGGGGGCCCCTTAAAAATTTGATTTTGTTGCAGGGGGCATTTAAAAACAGCCACATGAAGGGAAAAAACCGTGCCCTCCTATGCACAACGAGATTCTGAGAGGGGTGCTATGGAGCTTCAAAGCAACTCCCCCAACCGATTGCATCACTGATCTTCTTGCAACCTTTGCTCTCCATCGCCAGAATCTGATCAAGAATTGATGCACTGAGCAAAGAGAATGAAAATGAGTCTTTCTCTCTCCTTCCTCTTTCTCCCCTTAAGGGGCAGTTCATGCGCATGAAGAAGAATGAAGGTCGGTTGAAGGATGCTTGCTCGACATGAACAGGATTGCTCCAAGATCAAGAGGAGATTGAGCGGGTATGCTTAGCATTGAAGATTTGCTACTAGTCAATCCATTGGCAACTCGAAAAAATTAATCACAAAACCTGTAACATGCAAGTAAGCGGTATACGTCATTTTTACAAAGAAATTTGCTTCTTTTTTATGTTTGATGGTTGAAATGGAATTCATATGGAACAAAAATTTATTTGGAGCTTTTTTACATTATGATTGAGGGATGTGCATAAAAGAAATGTAGATCCATAATAATAACTAGTCGCAATAATTAAATTATAGTCTGAAAAGCGCCCTTTTAATGTAAAAATAAAGGTTTTATTGGTTTCGAGTGGGGAAGAGAGATCCACATGGGATGCAATTTTGAGACAAAATATCTTTCAACTATCATAATCACTCAATAATCATAAATCAGAAAATAATCTATTTTTTGTACAAACAAATAGAGAAAAATAGCAAAAAATGGAAAAAATAGGATTTTTCATTTTATAAAAATCTAAAAAATTATGATTCATGGTTGTGGCTGTATAACAAAGCTGAGGCATGAAGTTTGGGTTTAGTTTTGCTTTGTTTATGTGTCATAGTTCATGGTTTTTTCATTTTATGCAAAAAATACATACAAAAAAATATCCTACACATATGCAACGCAGCATAACGTAAATGTTAGAGGGAAAAGGTGAGGTTAAAAGATTAAGAGGGCTGAGAGGGTGTGAATATTTAAAATATTTGATTGTGCATTGCATTTAGAACTGCGATATTTTAGGTGAAGAGGCTAGTAGCACGAGGAATTGGTGCTAGTCCCTATACATCAAAGCATACGTTTAGTGAAAATCATGAAAGGGTTGTTTTCTCACATCACAAAATTGTGATTTGTTAAATATTGTTTGTGCACTAGGATCATATGCACTATGCATAATACATGACATGGTATAAGTCCTGGATTGCATAGCAATTGTCTTCCTAGGATATGACTTATACGTTGAGTGGAAATGAGCCTTTGTTGTAGGGCAATTATACACTTTCCTTGGGACTATTTAGTGAGAATCTATATATTCCTAGATAGTACAAAATAAGAAAAGAGTAGAGTTTGTGCCTTATGTTTTATATGTTGGAGCGACGCATCTTGTGGCCAATCCCCGAGGTGTAGGAGAGTCACACTGGAACTGCAACAATCAGCCAAGGGGAGCTTCCTGATGTTTCTGTTACGAGGCACTATGCCTATATGTTATGGGATCTCCCTGTGAGGAGAAGGGAAGGTAAACGTTGGACTACATATCAGCTACAAACACATAATTAAGTCTATCTAGTGTACATTGGTGTATTACAGATGCTCTTGGTGGGGATATCTGTTGTGTGCATGAGGTCTGGCTAGTGCCATAGCTGATGCTGGCCCATTTTAGGTCCCATCAGTCCTCACAAGTATAGCTACAACAACTGCACCATGAACATCGCACATCACAACTACATGGGTACCGCTATGCATCTTCAAAGAAAAATATACTCTCCCCTACTTAAATGTAAAGTGTCCTTGCAAGTATAGCTACAACAACTGCAAAATAGCACATAGAAAACTAGTAGATACTAAAAATGTATAAAAAAATGTAGACTTGTGTCTAATTATAAATTGAACAAGAGAAATCTTGCACAAGTAAGTTGTATAAGAACTTGGGCAAACTAGCATTCTGCCTTACTCACTCTCCCCACTAAAGTGCTTAATATAACTACATCCAATGCATAGAGCATACTAACTAGGAAGTGTTCTAGAGCCATTAAGTAATAAGAATCGCTCTAGGCAACAAAATGCCATAGTACTTTTGTACTAAAAATATTGCTTCTTAAATAGCATCACTGATATGGTCCATTCCTATCAAAGGACCTATACAATGCAATCTAATACTACAATATCAAATAGGACTCCTATGGTTTAACTGCTAACCCTCAATATTCTACTAGAACAACCAGTCAATGATCCCTAATGCCCAATTGCTTTTTTTTTTTTAAAGAAGCTTTTTCTTCATAACTTTTAGTCAAAAGAGTATATATTTTTATTCTCCGTTTCAAAAAGTCCCACCCCAAAGAGATGCAAGGCATTGGACGCAGGGCATGCGTCAAGGAAATCCCTATAGCCTACCAGGACCTCAGAGGTGATGGTTATCTTCTTTTGGTTTTTTTTTTAGCCCTTCAATCTTTAGGGTTTTTTTTTCGTGTATTTCCTTCTTTTTTATTTTCTTTGTTTTTTTTAGAAGAATAAATAGATGTACTCTCTCGAACTTAATTTTTTATTATTTTAGTTATAAGTATCTTGACTTAGAAGAGTGACTAGAAGGCTAGGAATTCATCACTAAATTGAACTTTCAAACATTTTAGCTCAACTACTTCACTTGAAATCGATTTTGGCACATAATATCAGTCACCTTGCCTAGGCAAATGAAAAGACAAAGATACCCACCAACTCAACATATGTCATCCACACTATCCCTAGTCAAAGTTTCGTGGAGAGAACCTTGTTACTCAAATACACTTCATCACTAAGAAAGTGACAAATTTACGGGAGTAAACTCTATTAGATTCCTAGGTAGTCACCACATACATTGAAATTCACCAATCATGCACACCATCTCCTAAAATCATTTCCTAGTGCTAACATCCCATCCCATGTAGATAAACTTTCATATAATCGGAATTGTTTATTTTCGTGTCTTCTTTATTTTAAAAGTTTTGTTTTTTGTTCCTTCTGTAATTACTGAAACTTTTGAATCTAAATTATTGCAATCAAGTTACAGTTTGTACTTCTCAGCAGTTCAAATGAATATGTATATATAAATAAGGTATGAAACAACCTGTGAGTTATGGGTATATTGCAACTCCAAGAATCATCAATATCAGTATGCATCAGTGTTTAATTTAAAATGATAACCAAATCTGCACATATATCATACACTAACCAATACATTGTTAAAGGGTTAGATAAATAAGTATCAAAATTTTCCCACACAAAATAATTTTCATATGCTCATGTCACAATCTCCATTAATGGATCTATCCTAATTCTACCACTGTCTATTTGCTTAAAGCATTTCATTCACTACAAGGATTTAAACCAATAGCAATGGCGGGTAGCGATGCAAGTAGCGGCGTCACTATTTGCGACGCAAATAGCGACACCCCACAGGGAAAAAAACAGGCTGAAATCGAGCACGGGTTTATTTCACGTATTTTCGTCTACTGTTCTGAGAGCGAGAGCGAGAGAGAGAGAGCGACCGTCGTGAGAGAGGGAGAGGAAGAACGCTTGCCGCCGCCACCGTCGTCATTTGCGAAGGAGAGGAGGACCCTTCATCACGAAGAGGAGCCACCAAATCCTCGCCATATCTCATCGGTGAGTCTATTCTCTCCTTCTTTTACTTGTTTAGGGTTTAATTCTCTTTCTCTTTTTCTTGTTTAGCAGAGGAAATGAAAGAGAAAGAGAGGGAGAGGGAGAGAAAGAGAAAGAGAGAGGGAGAGAAAGAGAAAGAGAAAGAGAAGGAGAGGGAGAGAGGGAGAGAAAGAGAAAGAGAAAGAGAGGGAGAGGGAGGGGAAGGAAATGAGAGAGGGAGAGAAAGAGAAAGAGAGGGAGAGGGAGTGCATTCTCTCTCTCCCTCTCCCTTTTGCTTTTATAATTTGTGTATATATATTGAGAGAGGGAGAGAAAATGAGAGAGAAAGAGAGGGAGAGGGAGAGGGAGGGGGAGGGAGGGAGAGGGAGGAAATGGAAGAGGGAGGGGGATGAAATGAGAGAACGAGAGAGAGGGAGAGGGAGAGAAAGAGAAAGAGAAAGAGAGAAATAGAGGGAGAGGGAGGGGGGAGGAAACGAGAGAGGGAGAGAAAGAGAAAGAGAGGGAGAGGGAGAGGGATGGGGAGGAAATGAGAGAGGGAGAGGGAGGGAGAGTGCATTCACTCTCTCCCTCTCCCTTTTGCTTTTATAACTTGTGTATATATTTTGAGAGAGAGAGGGAGGAAATGGGGAAGGGAGAGGGAGGAAATGGGGAAGGGAGGGAGAGGGGGAGGAAGGGAGAGTGAGAGGGAGGAAATGGAAGAGGGAGGGGGATGAGATGAGAGAACGAGAGAGAGGGAGAGTGTATTCTCTCTCTTATTTATTTAATTTTTGTATAATTTGTATATAATGTGAGAGGGAGAAGAAATGAGGGAGAGGGAGAGGGAGGAACTGGGAGAGGGAGGAACTGGGAGAGGGAGGGGGAGGAAATGAGAGAGAAAGAGAGGAAGAGAGAGAGGGAATGAGAGAGGGAGAAAGGGAATGAGAGAGGGAGAGTGTACTCTCTTTTTTATTTATTTTTTGTATAATTTGTATGTAATGAGAGAGGGAGAAGAAATGAGAGAGAGGGAGAGGGAGAGGGAGAAAGAGAGGGAAATTAAAGAGAGGGAGGGGGAGGGGGAGAGGAAATGAGAGAGGGAGGGGGAGGAAGAGAGAGAAAATGAGAGAGGGAGAGGGAGAGGGGGGAGAGACGAAAACATAATAGGGAAATGAGAGAGGGAGAGGGAGGAGGAGAGGAAATGAGAGAAAGAGATGAAGAGAACCAAAGGAAATGAGAGAGAGAGGAGAGAGAAAAAAGGAGAGAATGAGAGGAGAGAGAAAAAGAGATAAGATGTTAAACATAATAGGCAAATAGAGCAAGAGAGGGTATGGGTGAGGGTGAGGGCGAGGGAGGGAGAGGAAATGAGAGAGGGAGAGGAAGAGAGAAAAAAATGAGAGGGAGAGGAGAGAGAAAAAGAGAAAAATTTATTAAAAATCATAGAGAAAGAGAAAAAGAGAGGGTCAGGGAGAAGAAGGGACAAGAAATGAGAGAGGGAGAGAAAGAGAGAAAGGTAAATGAGAGAGGGAGAGGAGAGAGAAGAAAAAATGAGAGAGGGAGAGAGGAGAGAGAAAAAGAGAGAAGGTAGCTTTAAACCTAATATGGAAAGAGAGATAGAAAGACAGGGTGAGGGTGAGAGAGGGAGAGGAAGAGAGAAAATGAAATGAGAGAGGGAGAGAAAGAGAGAAAATGAAATGAGAGAGGGAGAGGAGAGAGAAAAAATGAAAGAGAGAGAAGAGAGGAAAAGAGAGAAAAACCATTAAACCTAATAGGGAAAGAGAGAAAGAGAGGGTGAGGGCGAGGGAGGGAGAGGAAATGAGAGAGGGAGAGGAGAGAGAAAAAGGAATGAGAGAGAGAGGAGAGAGAAAAAAGAATGAGAGAGGGCAAGGGAGGGAGAGGAACGAGAGAGAGAGGAGAGAGAAAAAGAGAGAGGGAGGGAGAGGAATGAGAGGGAGAGGAGAGAGAAAAGGAAATGAGAGAGAGAGAGGAGAGAGAAAAAGGAATGAGAGAGAGAGAGAGGAGAGAGAAAATGGAATAAGAGAGGCAAGGGAGAGGAGAGGAATGAGAGAGAGAGAGGAGAGAGAAAAAGAGAGAGGGAGGGAGAGAAATGAGAGGAGAGTAGAGAGAGAAAAGGAAATGAGAGAGAGAGAGGAGAGAAAAAGAGAAATATCATTATACCTAATAGGGAAAGAAAGAAAGAGAGGGTGAGGGCGAGGGAGGGAGAGGAAATGAGAGAGGGAGAGGAGAGAGAAAAAGGAAATGAGAGAGGGAGAGGAGAGATAAAAAGGAATGAGAGAGGGCAAGGGAGGGAGAGGAATGAGAGAGAGAGGAGAGAGAAAAAGAGAGAGAGAAGGAGAGGAATGAGAGAGAGAGGAGAGAGAAAAGGAAATGAGAGAGGGAGAGGAGAGAGAAAAAGGATTGAGAGAGATAGGAGAGAGAAAGGAATGAGAGAGAGAGGAGAGAGAAAAAGAAATGAGAGAGAGAGAGAGAAAAAGAAAAGAATGATAACAAAAAAAAAAATTTATTGTAACGTAGACAAGATGGAAAACGAAGAAGGTCCGGTTGTTCAAGATTGCGAGGCGTATCTTAATCAGCGTGTCCCATGTCCTTGCTCTCAATGCAAGTTGGCAATTAGACGAAAATGCCAAGTGTCTATAGAACACATACGACGATTTGGCAAGTTTCAATCTGAGATCATTGATCAGGCGATTGCGGATTTTCAGCAAACGGTAATTTGAAGTTAATATCAATCATGCATTGTACTCGCAAGCTAATTGAATACCATATACAATAAGATTGGGTCTTGCTGGCAAAATTTCTATCCAGGGAGGTGATGTCTCGTCCCAAGGGGGAGTGCACCCTTTGCGGCCAATTAGAAGAGTACGTGGGCGTGCGATGGATGGAGTGCAGGAGCCAATCCACCACTCGCAAGGCCAATCTATACCGTCAATGCCAGAGGAGATAGGCAACCTTCCAGACCTACCTACAATCTTGGAGTCTGAGATGGAGGAAATGATCGATGCATTCATTCCCATGGATGTCAAAACTTCTGATCCACTTAGAGAGGAAGCATCCATACCATTATATGATGGGTGCCGAGTATCTTGGCTGAAGACACTGCTTGCACTCTTATGTGTGCAAGCAAAATACGGGTGGAGCGATACGAGTGTGATCGAGTTGTTCAGGTACCTTGTACATATGCTTCATTGATTTTTTTTTCGATACCATTATTACAAACATTTGTGCTTTTTCAAGGTGTTTTATGATGTTTTTCAGGTTATTGAAATATCATATATTACCACCTACAAATACCCTGCCTGAGTCTCGTGATGATGCACGACATGTTTTACGGAAGCTTGGCATGGACTACAATAATATCCATGCATGTATCAATGATTGATGTCTGTTTCGAGGAGAATACGAGACTATGGAGACATGTCCAAAGTGTGGTGCTCACAGGTATCGACAGGACTTGCAAGGGCAAACCATCCCTCAAAAAGTTCTCAAATACTTTTCGCTTATCCCCCGCATAAACCACATGTTTCATATGTCCGGCATGGTGAGCTTGACAACATGGCATGCGCAGAATAGGTCCATGAATGGAGTTCAACGAATATCAGCGGATTCGCGCGCATGGAGCCACATTGACTCTACCTTCCCAGGCTTTGCCCAAGAGCCAAGGAATCTTCAGCTCGGTCTTGCAATGGATGGCATGAACCCATTCGGGCTGCGCTTAACTTCTTACAGTGTGTGGCCTATAGTCCTTGTCAACTACAATATCCCTCCATGGCTTTCTACGAAGAAAGGACATCTCATCCTTAGCTTGCTCGTCCCAAGCCGCTACAAAGTAAAAAAATATGGACGTGTATCTTCGCCCATTAGTCGATGAGCTTAAGATTTTGCGGGAGGAGGGGATCACTGTGCAAGATATGAGCACGCGCGATGGTTAGCGGTCAGCCAATATTCAAGCCATTCTCAAGTGGACGATACATGACTTTCCAATATCAGGAGAGTGCTCAGGTGAGCAGGCCTTTGTTCTTGCTGGTAATATCTATATTTTATCTCGTTCAATCAAGTATTCACTAGGTCGTGGTGTTGGAACAGGTCTGGTTACCTCAAGTTATCATGCATGTCCATTGTGTGGGCCACAATTAGACTCCCGAAGGTCACGAACCATGAAGAAGATGTTATATCAAGGACACCTTGCTTTCTTGCTGGAGGATCATGAACTCAGTGAAGGTTTCCTTGGACGACCTCCAACACGTATGAACGCCGCAAGTTGGTGCGAGCTGAAAATGGTCCATGCGGAATCACATCCAAATGGAATACGGCGGTTCTCAGTTTTCTACGAGTTGCCATATTGGACCCAGTTACAAGTTAACCACTTGTTGGATCCCATGCATATTTTCAAGAATGTGGGTAGCTTATTATGGGACCACATCACACGAAAGAGAGACACTATAGAGGCACGAATGGATTTGAAGGAGGTAGGTAAGATGGAGGCGCTTTGGCCGCAGTCGAGTGCTGATGGTCGCATGCAGCTTCCTCGCGCTCCTTGGGTTTTGTCCACTAAAGAAGAGCGCATTGTGAAGCAAGTAATCAAGTCTATCCGCACTCCGACGGGTATGATATGTTCTCTCAGGTCCACATTTTTTAAAGACGACCAATTATCAAGGCTAAAATCCCATGACTGGCATAAGATACGTCAGGTTTGTACTACGAATGGATTGTAATTCATGTGGGAATTTTGCTATTTGGAATGTAGCCATTATTCATAATGCTTTCTCATTTGTGGTAGTTTGGACTACCGATCGCGATCGTAGGATGCCTTACTCCAGAAATACGCGGGGCCATTTACAAGTTGTCCACTTTGGTGCAGCGGATCTCACAGAAGGAGATTAAGACGGCCTCTATTAAATCCGTGAGGCGAGGAGTAGTGGAGACGGTCTGTCACTTTGAGAAATACGTGCCCACCAACATGCTTACGATACAAATTCTTGTGCATCTTGTGGATGAAGTGGAGATTGCTGGACCTATCCATATGCGATGGATGTTCTTCTTGGAGCGCTTCATGAAAACTCTAAAAGGCTTTGTTCGACAATGAGCTCGGCCAGAAGGTAGCATGGTCGAAGGTTGGTTGGTGTCTGAGGTGCTAATGCATATTTCACAATGGCTACCAACGGTGGAGCTAGACAATGAAATGGTATGGGGAAGGACAATGATAGACTGACTGGAGATGTGGTGGTTGGAAATGGGGTTAAAAAAATAATGGATGCCTCAATGGAAGAGAAGGTGAATCACTTTTGTATGTTGCACCATGCCTCTATGCAGACATGGCTCGCCAAGTGCCAGATCGCTAGGCAAGATCGAGAGGAAGTGCAAGCTGAATTCCAACGTAGTATGCATCATCGACCAATTCGATATCCCGAAGGAATGGAGGAGATGCCACGGTTTATGTCAACGCGATGGTTGCATGGAGCTTTGACCGCAGCCTCTCGTGAAGGGACAGAGGTCTCAATGGAGGAGTGGAAATTCTCAAGGGGATGTAGTTCAAAGGTGATGAGGGGTTTAGAATCTGTCGTATCTAAATTTTATATGCGACATCTAATTTGAGTGTTTCAATGTACAGTACAAAATATATAGTGCAGCGTGGTCGCACGGACAGCATTTTTGCGTGGAGCGTATTGACAAAATGCGCTCCACAATGGATTGTGGTATCATGGCAAGGTTCGAGCAAGAGAGGCGATGACGAGCAACGGATCAAACACGGTTGTGGATGAGATGGAGCATTTTGGAAACTTGCAAAGTATTGTTACGGTGGATTATCGTAGCTTCTCCATGATACTATTCGATGTGCAGTGGTTCAAAGTGGTAGTTGGAGGAGCTGCAGCAACAGTTCGATGAGGTCCATTTGGATTTCTCGAAATAGATTCCAAAAAAAAATGGACCGATTTATGCGACACCTTTGTGTTGCCGGCCCATTGTGAACATGTGCATGGACTCATTTTCTTGCCAATTGTATTACAACGTGGTTTATGTCACAATGGTTTGAACTCTCTTGTATGTGTTTGTAAACAGGTAATCTTCTATCTAAACCCCTGACAACCTCGATGGTGGTATGTTATACCTTCAACTCCCCGAAGCGCAAGAGTATATGATCAAAGCGATATTCCGAGCATAGATGAAGATAATATGCAAATAGAGGGGTCGATATTGCAAGGGGTGGAAGCCGTTGAAAGCTTGGAGCTAGACCGGCTAACAATGATGGAAATACAGGAGTCCAAGAATTCTTTGAGAACGAGGCGGACTCATTCTTTTGTGGTGATATGTCTATTTACCTTCTAGTGTATGCGGAGTTGTGTCAGGAGATTAACATGGGACCATAGGATACTTCATACTTGGAGCATCCACTTACTCAATTCGTTGACCAATCGCTTATAAGGGTACATAGATATGCATTTTAAGTGATTTTTTTTTAAATGATTTATATTACTGTGCTTTGTATAATTTAAATTGATTATTCTAACATCATTTTTTCTCTATGCAGGTGACATTTCCAGGATGAGTCGAGGGATGAGCGATGAGGAGTTACAAGACATCTTCGCACGCATGTCTCCAGACCAGATCACCAGATTCAGAGAGATGGCAGACCACGAGCTGTCTCGGTTTTCGTTACGGCACTCTGCTAGATCTGCTTCAGCGCGATCGGATGCTTCGGCGTCGAGCAGACGATCTCGATGCTCACGACTTGAGCTAGAGGGAGGGAGTGCATCGGGATCAGGGGGATGCTGCAGAGATATAGAGGCAGTGAGCCCATGGTCGATATGGGATACAGGTGCGACTCCTCGCTCTCATGGCTCAGATGGATGCTGTGGAGACACGGACGCGGTGTCTCCATCTCGTCGTTCAACTGGAGCTGCGTCACATCCAGGATTTGTCACACCTATGGGAACATCTACTCAAGTTACTCCGGCTTTTGTGTAGCCGTCAGTAGGTGGCACCCCTCTGGGTGCCACTCTGAGAGATATTACCCCCGTGAGTACACCGGATACATAGGGATCTCCTGGATATGCCTAGGAGCGTGGATGTAGATAGGAGAGGACCCATCTTAGGCAGACTCCTGGGGGTTATGGATATCTAGTCGATAGTAGGTCAGGAGCCATCATCATGAATGATGAGGAGAGAAGGGTGATGGCTCGGTTAAGAGAGTTGTGCCAACAAGTTTTTCGGCACAACGTCTTAGATCATTGGAAGAACATACCGGAGAGGAGCAAGGACTACATAGTAGCATCCTTGCATGAGGAGTTTCTAGTGCCAACCGCAGTAGATAGATTCTCTACAGGCTGGATGATGGATTGCATGCGTGCATACATGTCACATAGACGATCCGACGCACGCAAGGCAATCAAGAGTGGGGCTGCAAAGCCGGAGTGGTTAGATGCAGACAACTGGCGCCGACTAAGGGAGGAGGCTACAGATTCTCCAGGACATTGGAGTCAGTAGCGCGAGGCAGCGAGGGCACGACTCGAGGCCAGAGTGGTCCATCATCTTGGGAGTGGCGGCCACAGGACATATTTGGAGGATTGAAATATTCTTTGTACTGACAATCATGTTTCTAACAATTAGCATTTTGTTTTCTTTGAAGCACTCCCTTACAAATCGCGATCCGACTGGCCTTGAGACTCGATATGCAGAGAGGCACGATCTCACTAAATTGATCGACCGATTGTATAGACGCGGCGGCCTTGTAAGTCACTCATCTTTCTTGTCTGTAGTTACCATGAGATATTTGAATGCATTATTGTATGGTGGACTAATGTGCTATTTCTTTTTCTATAGAGTCCATTCGATGCGCCTTTGCGGCGGGACGAGATTTCGAGGGACGAGGATGCATAGCTCGCCCTTGGATCCCTAGAGCTCACACACCTTTATTTTTGAGTCGCCTGATCTATGTAGACATTTTCTATGTATTAGTGATATCCTGTCATGATTGAACCAATTGCTTTTTATGCGATCATGTATTTATTTCATGTATGAGTTTTATGATTTCAGTATACATTGTTTTTTTTTGCAAGCGCATTGTACACAGTAGTGTAGAAACTATTTTGTATGGCTCTCATAAAGCACACAGTTCTATATGTGGCAGGGTAGCAAGCTACCCTGTCACAAAAAAAAATTTATCCCTATTACCGTCGCTATTAGCATCGCAAATTTTAGTACTCGCGTCGCTATTAGCGTCGTTATGCACGTCGCAAACCGTCGCTATCAGCATCGCTAATTGCGATGCCAATACCGATGCGGATAGCGACGCCAATACCGACTGTTCTATGGCATCGCCAATAACGACGCTTTTTGCGACGATGGGGGCAAATTTTGTTGTTTGCATTTTCATCGCTTTAAACGTCGGTATAAGGCCTATATCTTGTAGTAATTTCTCCACTCGATAACTATTTCCCCCATATAGAACCATCCACCTAGCTAAACTTAAGTATCACTAACTCCTCGCACACACCCTAACCATGTGTGCAAAATCTAAAATAACAAGGCATAAACAAGTCTTGAAATATTTTTCAAAGGTTTTTTATATTTTTTTCAAAGAATAAAATAAACACACAAGAAACTAAGAAAACAAAAGATCTAAACTAAAATCCTCACACTCTTGAAAATCTTCTAATACAAATAATAAAGTCAACCCAAAACTATCTACACTATCTAAGTCAAACTTATCAACTAAAGTATCAAATATAGGATACTCATGAATAGCCTCTCTAGCATAGGCACATCACAGGTCAGAGACCCGCTATTAGGTGCATCACTAAAAACTTCCATCACATCATGGAGCAGAGCCAGGGATGCATCATCATAATAGAGCATAGGTGTCATTGGCAAACATCCTAAAGAGTAGCCCTCGGTTGTATCCATATACCAATAGATATAATCCCAACATGGAAAACTAACATTTACTTGATCATCAAGATATGATGGAGTAAGACGGTAAACAACAGCTTGATATCAAGAAAATTCATGTTGCTCTCTATTCACCCTATACTGAGCAATGCAAACTCATGTGAGAATACAGTCTCATAATTGTGGCACTCATAATTTTAACCAATAGCATCGTGCATGAAAGTTGTACCATAATGTCCAAAGTAAATGTGACTCTGCCAAGACAGGAGCTACGCATGCACATAAAGATGACGCTTACACTGTCCACAACCAAAGGGTGAATGGTATTGCAAACAATTTTGCTGAACCTGTCTACAACAGTCCAAATCATATTATGGTTAGCTTTAGTGTTAGGTAGACCAGTGATAAAATCCATTGAAATGTATTCCCATGGTCGTGAAGGAATGGATAATGGCATTAGTAAACCATATTGTTTACCATGGTGTCTTTTAACTCATTGAAAAATTAAGCATTCAGATACAAACTTAGATACAGAAGTGTCCATATGTGGCCAATAAAAATCTTCAATCAATGTATGCAAAGTAGATATAATTCCTCTATGACCTTGATATGGGGGACAATGAATTTCATGCAAAACAAATGATCAAAATGGAATAGTCACACATAATCTTTTTTCATAAAACATAAATCCATTAGTGTAAGACAATGAATCAATAGGAATCCAATTATTTGCAACTAATTTATTCCAATCAGCTTGAAAATTAGGATCCTAATGATAAGTATCTTTCATATGAATAAGGGAATCAAATGATATCACAGAAATATTTTGAATTGTCGGTCTTCTACTCAAAGCATCAGCAACAACATTCTCTTTTCCAAGTTGATATTGTACAAGGGGATGAAAAATTTGAATAAAAGTAGCCCATTTAATGTATCGGTCAGATATTTGTGGTTGACTAAGGAGATGTCTAATGCTTTGTTGGTCAGTTTTGATCATGAATTCAGATCCCATTAAATAATGTTTCCATTGACGTAAGGCTTGTACTACGGCTAACAATTCCTTATCATAGGTAGAATATTTAAGTTCAGATGGTTTGAGTTTGCAGTTAGAGTAAGCTATGGGATGAGAATCTTGCATAATGACTGCTCCTATTCCAGATCCACTAGCATCAGTAACTACTAGAAATAATGGTCTATTGAAGTCAGGTAATTGTAATACAGGAGCATGAGTTAAAGCATGTTTCAATAATTCAAAGGACTTTTGTTGATTGTCAGACCAGTTATACACGATACCCTTCTTTAAGAGTTTTGTCAAAGGTAATGCAAGTAATGAAAAGTTTCTCACAAAATTTCTGTAAAAGCTAGCAAGACCTAGAAAAGAACGTAATTCATGCATATTTTTGGGTATCAGCCAATTTAAAACTGCTTCTATCTTTTTAGGGTTGACTTTAATACCTTCTCATGAAATAATATATCCTAGATATTCAATTTCTTTTTGGAAGAATTCACTCTTTTTGAGATTAGCATATAATTAATTTTTTTTAATAACTTAAAAACTAAAGAAAAATATTTATAATGCTCATTCTCATTTTTACTGAAAACTAATATGTTATCAAAGAAAACAATGACACAATACTGATGTTTCAGAAATATGCGATTCATCATACGACTGAATGTGTTTGGTGCACAGATCGGACACCGTATGCATGCGTAGTGAGCGTCAGAAGGTCCCCAAGAATAAAAGAACTCTACTTTTTACACAAAAATCAATGAAAAAAGCTTGCACGACATGAACAAGAGACCAATTGGGTGCAATCTCCCCTGGAGCCCCGAGAGGAACACCAAGGAAAAGGGAATTCTCTTGCAAGAAAATCTATCTTGTAACATCAACAAGCTTGTTTATCATGTTTCATATTATCACAATGAAGAAAAGAACACCAGACACAACAAATCTTCATGCAGCATCATGTAGATTTCCCACGGTTTTAATAGAATCAACCATATTCTTCAATATCTTTACAAAATCCATCAATAGAACAAAGAAAGAAAATGAATACACCATCTTTGAATGGAAATACATCACATAGTATTCATCTTCAATATCTTCATAGTCTTCTCTCTCAATCTCTCATATACAATCACCTTGTTTCAGTAGAATTGGCTATCTCTGACTCTCTCTCTCTCTCTCCATTAATAATACATCATATCCTCACTACAATATCTCAAAATCACTCTCAATAATCCCTCTTAGGTCGTGGATACCCCTCCCAAGAGGTATGTCTGATATGAAGAGTCACCAGAGCCACTACAGTGTCTTTTCATAGCTCACTACTGTCACTTCACTCTAGTCTTCACTTGAGTCTTCAGCAGCTACTTCTTCCACTTCTTTAAGCTCTTTTGTACTTGTATTCACCTCTTTACAAGGCTAGAAAACTTTCCCAAAGTCACACATACATTCCACTGAACACTTACAGAAGCATACAGAACAGTCTATAGAACAGTACCAGAACAGCTACAGTAGAGAATAGAAACAGAAGCTCTACAGAAGACCTACAGAAGGTTACAGAAGGTTATCAAAACCACATAACTCATTCTCAAATCATTCCAAACTCTCACAAACCATTCAATAAACTTTCACAATATCTCAATCTTCATCAATCAATACTCCATCCCTTCTTACAGAAGACAATCAGAACAAAAGAGACCAAAACAGAGCAAAACAGAAGGTATACAGAACCATTCAGAACCTATCAGAACATCACAGAACCACCAACAAACATCATGATCTTCCAAAACACAATCAATATCATCCAAAACACTCTCAAACCACTTCCAAATCAATCAATCATCTCATAAAATCAACCATTCAGCTCTCAAAAACAACAAAAATCAGCCAAAAAACAAGTCATTTCAACAGTCAACATATCCCCACACTTAATAAGGAAGCGTCCTCGCGACCCAGGAAAAAGGGAATACAAGTTCATTTAAAATCGCAACTTTGATCTTCAATAGCTTTTCACAAAGAATCCATCCACCACAACCCCAACTTATAACCTATTTGTGATATAAAAATACAAAGAAAGGAATACCCGTTTTACAGCAATACTTCTTATCAAACAAAAAATCACAACAAATTTGTAAAGGATATAAGAATTTGCTTCTTCTTCATCAGCATCATCTTCAATTCTCCAACCACGACCCCATCACCACAAATCTCCAAAACATAGCTCGTACACGAAATTCAATAGGAACCCACCACGGTCGTATTACATAAATAAACTCACAACACAAACACTATACACTACACAACCATCTGAATGACTCCTTCAAAAAAAAAGTTTTTCATTAAAAAGCTTCCACCATACATTGGAAAGGTATCAATGAAGATGATCCCTCTTAAAAGATTGATGTTGTCGGAATCGATCCATAGATAAGGATTCATCTACAAAGTTTTTAGGAGGATTTTGAAACAATTGGAGACAGCACATCCTTTCCAACATGACCAAGTATCTGCTAGGCAAACAGAGGGCATGAAAATACAGTATCTCCAACTGTTGGGAATCAATGCTAACATTGACATTCATGCACAACTTTGGAATAGGCTTTGAATCAGTATGAGAGTGCCTATGCATATACGCCAGGTACCAAGCAAAGTGAGCAGTTAATCTCACTGAGGGATCTGCAGACTGTGAATACTGCTGGGCAAAATGAACATAGTTCTGATAAGCTTGACTGGAAGCTGTCCATTCTCCTGGAATTACTGGCCAATTAATCTGCGGTCCTGTAAGGCAATCATCCGAACTCCATCCCCTTCTTCTGGAAATCTGATTATCAAACCCATCACTGTCACTAACCAACTGAGGTGGTTGAGATATGGAAGTGTTAGGAGAGGGTAATGGAATAAGGGAAAGTGGATGTAGGGAAGGATAGGAAAAATCATAAAAGGAATAAAATGTTAAAGAAGGAGTGGCAGAAATTTGTAAGGAATCACTAAGGAACGGTGTTAACTGATAAATAGGAAATGTGGAGGGTACATTAATGAGGGGTGAAGGACAGGGTGGAGAAGGGGAAAATACCCTATCCTCAATAAAGGAACAGTAAGTGAAAATGGGAATTTGAGGAAAAGATGAAGGTTGGAAAAAAAGGGGTAAAATAGTGGTGGAATTAGATTGACAAAGGGAAATATATATAGCATAGCGGTGAGCCATTTGTTGGTAATAGAGGAGGGTAGGAACAGAAGGTCCTAAAAGACATAGTCTATGATAAGCATCAAAGAAGGGAGCATCAAATGGATTATGTTTGGAAAGATAGGTTAAGAGATCCATCCGCAGTTGATTAGTACTCTGGGCAAAGGTAGGAGCTGTGTTTTGTCTTTGATTTAGGACCACCAAATCAATCATGGGATGCCACGAATTATCATGACAATCAGCTACTTTGGAGGAATAACTCTGGAACATGTCAGCTATGCGCAACTCCAAATGATTGACATATAAAACAGCCTGTAAGACCACATCCCCCACATACCATGCCATATCCACCTCATCTGGAATTAACAAATCTCCTCGGAGATACATGTATGACATCAACATAGTATCTGGTGTGACAGAATCTTCAAAGACCATTCTGACTACCTCTGTCAACAACTCAGCAAACCAAGCCCCACTCCAACCATCCTCTGGAAAAGGTAAATCCATCGTGGAAAGCTTCATATAGAAGACCAACTTCTGTAAGTGGTAGTGGACAAAGAAAGAATGGTCTGGTAAAACATATTCCTGAAACTGCTCAAAGGTAGACCATAACAAGTCCATTCTGGACTGCAATCTTTCCACTTTATCTTGAAATAGAGGGCACAAAGTAGCCTGTCTCTGAAGGGTAGCCAAGTCCTGCTGGGAAAGAGAAGAAATCAATGGAACAGGAGGGCTTGGAGGAACAGAGCGGGACTTTGCAAGCTGATCTTGCAACTGCTGGATTTGGGAGGCTTGGTTGGCCACTGTGTCATTAGCCATCTGTAAAGCTGAAAGCTTGTCATCTAAGATAGCTTGGAATTCCTTTGCTTCGCTGGACATCCTCTCCTTCTCTGCTGAAAGGCTAGTAACCTGGGATTGAGCCTCGAGTAACTGGGTCTTCAATGAAGAAATCTCATCGCTTTGGGTGGCAACCAGTTGGGTTTGCTGTTCCATTTGCTTAAATAAATCTGCTAGGGTATCCTTAGCAGAAGCTAACTCAGATATTGCCTTATACAACTGGTCTTTGGACTGCATGAGTTCTTCATAGAAAGATGCGTACAGCTCTTGAACACAGGCTGTCACTGACAACTCAATGGAACTTTGAATATCCTTGCAGAGGAAAGGAATGGCATCTCCTGAGAGGAGATTGTTCAGGGAAGGAACTGAGATCTCCAAGGAGCCTTCTCGATGTGCTCGGAACAGGTTATTACAAGTGAGATACCCAGGGAGTTCACTGCCAGAGGTAGCAGGGATGGGCACTGAGGGAAGTACAGGAGAGGCTTTATCCGCTACCCTTTTCAAGCGTTTGCGCGATATGACCAGGGGAGGCGGAGAATCATCATCCTCAATGTCAATAGGTTTTGACTCTTCTGAAGGTGGAGGAGGAGATACTGGATCTGATGGAGGAGGTGGAGGCACAGTCTTCTATAAACCTGAATAGGTCAAGAAGGCAGACAAATATGATCCATATGTAACATTGGTAACATTACCTCTGGTGACTTTAACAAAATGCTGATCCATTTTAGTGAGGAGGTATGTGCTCCAATCAATAGCAACTCCTTTCATCACCATCCTGGAAGCTGTGAAAGCTCTTTGGACAAATAGTGGGATGGCGTTTTGGCAGGCATAAACCTGTCCTGAAGAAACTGACACATCGTCTTCCATACAGGATCAGTAATCATAGAAAAGGAAACTCCTGAAGAGTTTATCACCTTCTTAACATCAAGGATTTCCCGTGTCTGCTTCTGCAACAACTTGAGAATCTCTTCATTAGAGAAGAGCTGACGAGTGGTCACAAAAGGTTCTCCTTTGAAGGGTAAAGACAGAGCCTTCCCTAAGCCTCGAGATGTCAAAGTCATAGACATGCCTTGGACTACGCCTGTCTTCTTGCTGTAAGAGGCCAAGAACGCATCACATAACGACGGATCCTCTGGAAGCAGGGGAAAAGGAGTAGCCACAAAAGCAGCAAGTCCCGCCTTCGTGAGGGGCTCAAAAGTAAGTAGGGAAGAGTAATCCCTACTAACTAAGGGGATGTACTGGATAGGGGGAGGAGCATGAGAAGGCGCCATTCAGATGGTTACACACACACCACAAACACAGACAATCAAGGAGAATGCCTGCAAAGCAACAAACAAAAACCAAGGATAAGAGAATAACCAAAACAATAAAACGTGACACGACCTACGAACCCCAAGCAAACCACATCCTAGAAAAAATTTGACATGACCTTGAGACAAATGCGACCGAAAGCTTCATGCGATGCATCAGACAAACACCCAGAACCCCGTATCAGGCAAGAAAAGAAAAAAAACTACATACCGTACCCGTAACCGGAACAAAAACAGGAAACCAAAATAATACCACATCCGACACATATCAAAACTACGTCGTTGATAGAGCCAAGACTGGACCATGGAAAACAACTCTAATGACTGCGCATACCCATCCCACGAAACGGTTCATTAAAAAGGGGAAGTAAGTGCAGTGAGGGGGGAATTAATTTAATGAAGGGTTGATTTTAATAAATTAATTAGAATGGGTGAATTTTTATTAGGTGATAAACCTTAGCAAGAAAACGGCGGTTCCTTATTATAAATTAAATTACCAATTATTAGGTGAAAACGATGCTTTTATTCGATTCCCGGACTGCGATACCGGACTGGGTCTCTAAATGCAATTCATTGATTACAAATTAAGGTGATGTGGAGCACTTTTTTGCCAGCGCCTGCTCATGTGACGGCTGGTTTATTTTAATTAAAATTTTAAAGTGCCTCTGTAGCGCACATAGCGCGTACTAAGTGAACGGTTGGTTTATTTTATTTTAAAAGTATGTGTATATAGCGCGAATGCGCGTGGAAACTGTGGGTGAATTAAAGGGTTTATTTTAACAATTAATTTGTGATTAAGGGAAAATGAAAATAAATAAAATACATAAAATAAATACCTGGAAGGGGTGTGTATGTAATGCAGAAATGTGCACGGAAGAGTCCACCAAAAGAAGTGAATCCAGTAAAGGAAAAGTAAAGAGGAAATTGCGGTGGAAGGAAATTCTGCATGAACTTCTTCTTGAAATCTTCCCAAGTAGCAGGACATTCTATGCTCTTGCGTACTACTGTCCACCAAAGTGATGCTCTGTCTATCAGATGATTAGTAACACACTTGATTTTATCTTTTTCTGGATAAGTTTCCTCATGGAAATAGTCATCAAACTGGCTAATGAATGATAAAACAGTCTTTCCTTCTCGTATGCCATTGAAAGTGCGAAACTTGAAACTTCGTTTACTTATCTTTGATTCCTTGCGAATGGTTTGTACTTCAAGAGTGGCATCGATGGTACGTCGAATCAAATCTTCAGCTTGAGGTTCTTCTTTTTCGGTGGACGCTCTTTGTAGTTTTGTCAATTGCGCTTGCAATGCTTGCCTAGCCCTTCGCTCTTCTTCCAATTGTAACATGATTAGATCCATCTTTTGTTCCATGGTAGGCTCAGGTAGGTCGTCTTCAGTCATAGGATCATCCATATGTGGGGTCGTCATCCTGTAAAACTCAATAAACCTTTCTCACTCAAAATCAGGTTAGCGGGATGAGCGTAGCTCAAATTTGGGGTTACAAGGCTATGTATTTTTGGGTATTTCTTTCTCAATTTTCAGAAAATCTGCAATATTTCCATCTTCGTTTGCTGAAAGTACTTCAACAAACTTGTAGATAGGTAGAACACCTTGCCACGAACAACTTTTCAGTTCAGAGCTTTTGCATAGGAACAAGTCTTCTACGAGTTTTAAGCACTAGTCAGTTCTGACTCCAGTTGACCTGTTTGACTTGCAGAGTTGTAGACTTAGCCGACTTGCAGAGTTATAGACTTGCAAAACTTAGGCCGACTTGATGAACTTGCAGGACTTGATTCCAATCGTCTTGCTGAACTTGACTTCTGATGCGCAGGACCCGGAGTTTAGTGACTTTGTTTATCCTGTGTGACTTGCAGAGCTTAACTTGGACTTAGATGATTAAGCTTAAAAAGCTTATTGTGCAGTCGTCGTGATTTCGTGGGGGGGGGCCGTTTTTTTCGCCACGCGGAAAAATCGGATGTCCTCAGAGATCTCACGATTGAAAATTTGAAGCACTAAGCTTCTTCTTAAGCTTATAAGCTTAACAATTAAGCTTTGATAAAGATAGATTAAGGAGTTTGCTCACTGTATAACCACGACTTGATGAAGGAGATGGATGCGTGGTCCTCCGCCTACAGAGCCTGGTCCTTCGCGATCTGACAGTAGAAACAGGGGTTCTTGATCGCCAGAAGTCTGCCTGTATCGACGGTTCGCGACGAGATTGACTGTAGAGCCTGATCGTTCCTGGAGCTCCGCCTTCGCCCGAGATTGGTAGCGATTGGAAGCTCTTGATCTCTACTCCGCTCTGATACCACTGGTGCGCAGATCGGTCGCAGAATGCTCACGTACTGAATCCCGGAAGGTCCCCAAGAACAATGAACTCTACCTTTTTGCACAAAAAACCATGTAAAAGCATGAATGACAAGAAGCAAGAGACCAATTGGGTTCAATCTCCCCCCATGCCTTGTGTGAGCGCTTCACAAAGCATGTATTTTATGTATATTTCCATCTTCATGCTCAATAATAGCCCAATTTACAAAAATATGACAAGCTTTTAGCTTTTGAGTTTGCTTTCTACAAAAATAGGAAAATAAAGCTAATGGACGGTGTCCATAGAGTCTGGCATGCCCAATCTCAATGTCCAAAATAAAAATAACATATTCGTGCGCATAGGCGCATACAAAATAATGATCAATAATCAATGTCTCAATAGACATAACAAAATATAGGCGTGGCGCCTATCAAAATATAATCCAAAGGTCGAATACTCGCTAGACTCCAATGCTTTCCTCCGCTACTATTGCTATCTCTACACATCAACTGAAGCATTCACAAACGTTAGTAAAATAATACAATTAAACCGACAAAAGTGAATACCTAGCAGTCTTCAGCTACATAAATAAATCAACTGGTCAAAAATAAATCCTAACCTTAATTTATTACGAGTGCGCACTCTAAACTCATAAACGTTTATTAATTTAATATGCATTTTGCGAAATCACCCGCTATGGAATCACCCATGTACACACTAAATTAATGAAACGCCCGAAAAGGACAGGCGTCCCCATCAACTTCTCGCACAAAGAATCCTCTTTGTGTATGAGCCCCGGTCATCTAAGTTTACGGAATCCACCGTGGCACGGAATCCACCATGGAATATGCCTCCTGGCATCAACCTAACCCAACTTTCTCAAGCTGCCCTCACAATGGTCCTCCTCAGCATCCCCACAAGAAACGCAAGTGGAAGCCAGGTACAATGGCCTTCAGAGAAATCAGGAGGTATCAATGCTCTTTTGATCTCATCAATGTGAAGGCGAGCTTCTCAAGAGTTGTTCGTGAGATTGTGCAAGACCTCTACCGCATAGAAAGTAGGAGATGATTTTTTGCACAAGGTCAAGAATGACCTAGTCGCTTTACAAAAGCATGTTTTCATACTCTACAATGTGTTGCAAATGCATTTTTAGTTGACTTGATGACTGATGCTTAGCATTGTTCAATACATGCAAAGCACATCATAGGACTTCCAACTTATAAGAAATCTCCAAGCAGTGAAGAATGCATTCATTCCAATGGAATGAACACAATTTGTAATGTTATCTTTTTTGGCATAGTGTTCTCCTTGTGCATTAGAGATATGACATACTAGTACAAAACTATTGTACATGTTCTTAAAATATGAATTAAATTTTTACTATTGTCCTTCACTCTTAACTTTGACTGTGCATCGTTGTTGTATTTACAACTCTTACTTATAGTTTTTGCTAACATTGTCAATTTCAATAGGAAAAACATGCAAAAATTTTGCCATTTCTTGTTTTAGACTTTTCTCTTGAAGCCTTCATATAGTCTATGTGGTGCGAAGATTCTAAGGCAAGTAGTCGCAATTTTAATTTCTCGATTTATCAAGAAAGTGACTCCAGACGCTAGACTTGAGACCAGGGGTTTGCATGCATCTCTTTTTTATTAAAAAAATGGCTCTTGGCCACCTAATGAGTACGCGTGTGAAGGTTTGTGGCATTTCGATAAAAGATTACAGATCTGTGATCACATGATGGACAGTGCATATAAAGCTGCATTAACCTAGTTTTTGGGTTGAAATGGATTAAAAGTTCATTCTTCTTCTCATTTTCACATCTTTTTTTCTTTGCTTCCTCCATTCCCACACCCCCAACCTCTGTATCTTCTCCATCTTTCCCTCCTCAAGCTTGCATGGCATGCACCAAGCAAGCATGCCAGCGTTTTGTCCACTTGAAGACCTCATGCCAAGGCGTGCCACCTAGAGCACAAGGTGGAGCTTTCTCTAATGTAGTAGCAGGTGCTTCCCATAGAGCACAATGACCACCATACAAGAAGAGGAGATGGAAATCGGACCCTGTCACCCTTTGGGAGATAAGAAGAATTCAATACGGATACGAGCTTCTCATCTCGAAAAGATATTTTCATAAGGTTGTTCGAGAAGTCATGCAAGACTAGGAGCTGAAAGGAATGGGAAGATTTTGGGCACGAGTGTGGGATGATCCACCAGCAGGAAAGTGGATTGCTCTAGCTATGGAGGCCCTACAAATGACTGTAGAGGGATTTCTCATTGACTTGTTTGATGATACATAGCTAGTGGCCATCCATACAAAGCATGTCACAATCACAGATAAAGATATGAACTTTATCGTTTGGCTTCGACACAGCAAGGTGACTCCTCCATAGGTTATGAGATTAATGATGCAAGGTTTTGTAATGACTGTTATAGCACTATAGCATCTTGGAAGGCCAAAAATTTTGTATACTCTGCCACATTGAAATATTTATCTATGTATATATAATATCGCATGCGATGTGTACTGAATTCAAATAATTGAGCAAAGTTATTTTGTTTTGTTTCTTGAAATGCACGACTCTTAATTTTTGTTTAATGTACGCACGTATCGAAAGTAGTAATACGTACCAATACGAGTTATGTTATTGCTTATGTACAATCGCAAGTGCAGTACTACGTGTTGACATAATTAAATTGGATTATATTAACATATGTGAATGTGTCATTCACGTACCACACATTATCGTCACACTTACACAAACTATACATTTATTCAATAAATATTTATTTATAGGGACAAATTAAAATATCTTATATACATCAACCAAAATACATGTGAAGACTCATAGTCATGGCAAATACAAAAAGCTGATGACCACCAAGTATTCTCATTGATTCCATGGCTTTTTCATCGATGGAGAGGAGGAGCCAGCTTCTAATGAAAATATAAGTTCATTCTTTGCTTCAAAAATGATGTGCTCCCCCTTCAGCTCTTTCTCCAGGAGAAGCGAATCTGATACGTTAGCAAGGTTGCCTAATGTAACAAGCATGCACATTGCTCCACCACTACGCATTTGGTCAAAGAAGTAAAGAAGCTTTGGCCAGTTGATTAGAACCACCTTCTCCAAGATATATGTCACAGGTATCCCTCGAAAAGGTCCAAACTTGGTCAAAGCTAAAATTTTCATGATTGTTTCTTGCTCTCATGGTGAGCACTTCTTATGGAAGACCACCAAGTGATCTACAACAAGGTTGCCAATGTAATCCTTTAGTGTTGAATCCTTCCGTTGATCAGCATGCTGAGCTCTTCCTTGCCTAAATGAAAACTCATCTATATACAATGTGTCTTGAATGACAAAGTAAAATTAAACAATATATTTAGCAACTAACTTAGAGTTATCAGAAAGTGACAAAACTTGATGGTAGGGTGCGTCGATTCCGCGAGAGTCCACCGGTGAAATCTTGGCAAAAAATAATGTATGTATCTACCCTATCTGAAACAGACGTAAAACTTCAGACATGGCTCCCACAAAGTGGCACCAAATGCCAGACGTTGCCCTCAAATACTAGAGTCCACCTGGTGCGCAATCACACTCCACGAGATCTAAATGTGGCGTACCTGGTTCCCCACCAATGGAAATAATACATACTCCATGCGAAGGATCCACATGGACTCGATACCTATTCACCACTTTTTGGTGATTCTTCCCTGCCTGAAATACCATGAGTTGTTCCAAAGGCACCCAAGTCATGTTGGATCCCTCAATGGAGTATGTGTAGGTAGCAATGGTACCTGTAAATCAAAAGGAAAGTTAGCCAATCCATCCCAAAATAAGATAATAGTCAAGTAAGAGAGAAAACTTTTACCTGAAAGCCATGTCCCTTGTTGTGACTCGACACTCCACTCTGATAGGATTGTGAGTCATTTTTTATGTCCAAGTTTTGCCTAGAATCCTTGTTACATAATCCTCCAATGCACTTTTTATGATGTATGTGCTTCTGGTATGTATCAAACCCTTACATTCCTTGAACATATGTGCAAAAAGTGCAATTACTATGAACCAGCTTCGATGTATCTTCTTTGAGCCGATGCTTGGCTTCATAGAGTTCAATATGTCTGGTGAAACTTTTGTGCTACACATGTGCAAAATGTCGCTACTACACAATGGCAATTCTATGGTATTGAGATTCGATATGTGTATAGACTCAAGGGTTCCATATTCTTGACCCCCCTTGGGCAATATGTACTTAGAGTCATAAAAAAAAATAAGGTCCTCTACGAGCCACTTAGCTGTATGCCCCTCAAAGAGAAATCTACCAATTTTGAGGTGATAACACTTAAAAGAACCTGTAAAACTCTCAACATTTTGCCACTCACAACAATCCTAAGGGTATAATTCTATAAATATGAGACAAGTAGTTATATAGAAATCATGAGATTTCTCATTCTCAATGAATTGCAAATACTTACTATTTGCAATGTTTTGTTGAAAGGGCATAGTGGGCGCAATATGTAGTTGTTTTTGCATGAATACATGTTGTACAAACGCCTCTGTTACAAGGTGAGAATCAACATTCTTTTTCCTGAGAGCTAAAATTTTACCCTTCTAGTGCTTTGATACATCTGCAATTGTAGATGGTTTCATCCTGAAAGCTCCCTTCATACTTGGATGCATACGTATTCAAGATGAGCTTGTGTGTAATGAGTATTACATTCATTTGGAGTCATCCTTTCCCTTACAAGTCAAGGTTTAAGGTCTTTTATTTTATTAAGAAAGACAAGAGAAGGAATTCTCTCACTAAGAAAGACGAGAGACGTGATCCTCTGGAAGTGAGGAGAGAAGTGATTTTCTCTTTCTAAGGTCTAAAAAGACACAAGCTTTTGTGTGGAATTCAATCTTAAGGTTGAGGCCCAATGCGATTTAATGAACTCTCCGTAAGGTGGTTGCATGGACCAAAAGTTAAGAGTACAGTTTAAAAAGCCGTTTAAAAAAAAAAGACATGGTGAATCCATTTTTAAAATATATTGTGATAGAAAGACAATCTCTAAAAACAGGCCGTGAAGGTTATTGGAAATAATGAGATCTATAACTTTTTATGTTGGACGTTTTTTCATCCGAGCAATGCATAGAGAGATATCTCAAAATTAGTGATGCAGAGTAGGTCTTTGAACAACCACATGTTGCATGAAGATCAACTCAAGTCTCTCTCCAAGAAAAGAAGCTATTGAAATCCTATAAAAGAGGAGGCTCTCCTTGGGTATGGGAGAGGTGAAGGAAGCATCACTTTGCATGCATCCAAGAGAAGAAGAGAAGGTGCAAGTGCTGCGGAAGCTCTACTAAAATCAAGTTCTAAGTAGAAGAGAATATGCAAGAGCTGTGAAAGCTTTGCTGAAATCAAGTTTCAAGAGGAGAAGAGAATGTGCAAGTGCTACGGAAGCTCTGCTAAAATCAAGCTCGAAGAGGAAAGCCCTACATATATTGTGTAGGAGAGAAGGAGACTCAAGAAGGATCAAAAGGTGCCAACTTCCAAGTTGTGCAAGTGTTAGCATGCAAGGAAGCGTAATCTTGTTTTCAAGATCTACAAGTAAGAATTGGTTTATGTGTAACGGAGGAGCTTGCTCCTTGTTAATAATATAACTCCACAAGGGGGGGGATTGGCCCATCTTCTAGTCCCTAGTGTGTTGTCAATCTCTCCCTCTATATATATATATATATATATCTCTCTCTACAACTTTCTTTTCTCTCATCTATTCTCTCTCTGCGCCAGCATAATATTCACCATATATCTTTTAAGTATATAAGAAATTTGAGCGTGTATCTCGGATCCTATAATAGTGGTATCAGAGTAAGTGTCTCTTCTTTTCTCCAAGTAAAGGCAATCCTTGCAAGAAGAAGGTAAAGATGGCAAAATTGATGAAGTGCCTACAAGTGAGCAATTAGAGGCTCAATTGACAAAGTATCGTAGCTTGTTGGAAATTCCCAAAGTACGTCAATTGATTGACAACTTAAGGGCAAGGCAATAAGCTACTTATGAAGGATCGAATTCTCCAAAAGATGATGATACTGGAGGAAACACCATTGCATCAATGAATGGTGAAGGTGCAAAGCATCTAATTGCTGAGAAGCTTCCTAGAAGGAAGAAGGACTTTTGGGTCAAGAAGAGTAAAAAGACTCACGACTAGCTATTCCCCTAATTACTTAAGTTCCTCGTCCTCCTCATCGTCTTCTAGTTGTGGGAGCTTTTGCTCAACCGCCAAGACCCACGTACTGCTTATTGTTCAAGCATTCCAAGTCGAGCACTAGTGGCTACCTCTCACATAGCCGACGCGCCATCCATATCTACAGGTGTAGTGAGCTTACCTCCATGCTGTTTGAGTTACCTCCTCTCCCGCGCACTCCGGTAGCTCCACGATCCAAGTGCAAGCTTCAAGCAAGCTCCATTCTCAAGCTCCACACTCCAAGCTCCATTACCACGAGTAAGACAAGAGAAGAGAAGAAGAGAGGAGAAGATGGAGAGCTTCTCCTCCTCGGTCCCTCACCCTCACACACTCACTCCCTCACACTCTCACAGTCCCTCTCTCAAGCACAAGATCAAGCAAGTAAGAATAAGAAGAATAAGAAGAAGAAGAAGAGGAGCGCCAATTTTGGCCACACACAAGAATGAGCTTCTCATTCACTTTTGAACTTTATATACATAACCCTAAATCCCTTTTGGGCAGTCATCCCCTTATCTCCTTTTTTCAATGGTCGGCTGTGGCCTAGGCCCTTTTCCCCATTGTCCTTCTATCTTCCTAGATTCCTTTTCACCGCTCATCTACATTTACAAATTGCACGGGTGAGAGCCCAGCACTCCTTGAATTAAACCATGATGTTCTTGCGCTCTTTTACAAAAGTATTGACTTGCGCTTTTCCTTGTGCGCCTTTCTCCCTTATTTAGGATTTTTTCTCCTTGTGCGTCTTTGTCTTTCGTTTCACTTTGCCTTGGCCTTTGTCTTTTGCTTTAGCTTTTCCAGATTTTCCACCTTCGTTTGTTTGAGGGTTAACATTACCGCCCTCCTAGACGAGTGCCAGTCCCATGGCACTCACCATCGTAGGTAGCAGGCTTTAGCATGCATCGAAGACGTGGGTGGAAAGGACGTCTGTGGGTTGCTATGGAGGAGTGTTGGTAGTGGTGGGGAGGAAGGTCGGTGGGGGCACATTGGTGGTTTAGGTGGCTGGTGGTAGGGCTATTGGAGTTGGTGGTAGGGCTGTTCTTTGTGGGGATTGCACTGATGGAGAACAAGTGGCTGTTTGTTGGGGATTCTGCACGATTCTTGGCGGACTTGCAAGATGATAAAGGATAGGAATTCAGAGTTGAGTGTCGATGAGGAGCAAACGACACCTTTGTTGCAGTCTTCGATACCTGTAATTGAGAACCTCTCATAAGTGGTCTCTCCCAAGGGGTAGTGCTAGTCTTCTCTATCGTGCACAAGACATAATTCAATTAGTTTGGAAGACAGGTTGAACTCTAAGCAAGCTAAGAGTATTGTCTTGCACTTGAGGACCCAAACTGTGTATATACTTTGGTGAAGATATTATGTGAGTGCTCGTGCATGCATACTTAGATATTACGTAGGTAGAAGATCGTGGGCTGGTTTCTCGTAACAATGTGTGGGCGAAGCAAAGTTGTTCATATTGAGAAGAGGTACACGTGAAGGTGTATGAGACATCCTTTGCGTTGTGACTACACGACGTAGCCTAATTGAACAAAAGGACACCGCACTTTCGGTAGATGGGAGCTATTGAACTTGCTTGATAGGGATGGTGTACTTTTCATGGCCATTCGTGCAGTGCTTACCACAAGTGATTGCAATGGTATTAAGGCAGAGTGCAAGAGAGAATTGTGCAAATGGGTCAGGGTGATAGATCTAACCATAGGCGAGACAAGCTCCCTAGGTATGACCTGCCCTTGGTGTGCCCTGAACAATTGTGGGTGATGCTAAGGGGCTAGGGGATTAGGGACGGAGCCAATCGACCAAGGTCATTGGACGCACCTAATTTGAGGACCCCTAGGTGCTGTGCCGTGATCGTGGGTGCTTGTTATCTTTTCGTTCTCCTTTTTCTTTTTCTCTTTTTTTTCCTTTTCTTTTTTCCTTTTCTGTTTTCTTTTTTTTCGTTTCTTTTTCTTATGCTTTTTTTCTTTCTTCTTCTTTTTTTTTTGACTTGCTTGAGTACAACCATTGTAATATGTTGAGGCTATCAACCTTTCAATGGGTTGGGAAATGTCAAGCTTCGAAGGCTCAAGAAATGGATATTACAGTGATGATTGTGCCCTAGCCTCGTTGTTAGAGAAGCAGCTGTTGAGATGGGAAGATACACTTGAGATATTGAAAACCTCTTTGTGACACGCGATGTTGGTATAATTGAGGTAACAACTCTCGTGAGCCATTTGTAGAGCTTGACCCAGAAAGAGAGCATAGCCCATGACTATGCTTTGGGTCATGTGATGTGGGCACTCTTAAGGGTGATTCTTCGCGTTCGCCAGCGTGGTTTTGTTGCGGTTCTTTGTAAGGTTGGTGGTGTTGCGGTGACTTGGGCATTGAACATGTTCGCACGAAGACCTGTGTCATCCTGCATCCACTTGTCACTTCATGAGAGCATATGCAAGTCGCATGCGTCAAGTACAATGAAGAAATGCAATCATGTCAAGATATTACTTTTTCAAAAACCTATGATGCTAATTGCGATGCCTATTCTGGTTCTTGTTAAAGACTTGGCATATATTAGCAATAGGTGAGGAAAGTGTGTACAAGCGGGGAGCCTGCCCCTTTAACCATCAAAAGACAAAAGGTTACGGCAGGATGGCCTTTGCTAAGTTGGGAGCTACTCTATTTGCACAAGGCGGGGTAAGTCCGAGTGGTCAGGTGACTGAGGCTCTGCTGGTGGGGGGGCTCCTGTGAGGTTGGGTAGGGAAGATGTCGACCAAGACCTAAATGGTGTAGTCTCTCGCCGCAACCGTTTCCAAAATGCTTTTGAAAAATGCATCGAATTCTTCCTTGTCTCGAGCTACCCTTTCTGCCTTTGAACACCTGGTGCCCGAGCGTCTATTAAGGGCTCGCACAACTGGTGTTGCCACGCCTTGTGTACTTCTTTGAGCTTCTATTCCTCTAGCCTAGGGATTCTTCGTCCTATGTCCGGGGTGGTGTCTCTTGGGACCTCGTTTCTTTGAATACATTTTAAGACTAGGCACGTAGCGCACCGGCGGAGGAGCTTGTGCTGCATGTTCCCTTTGACGGCGGAGACCCTCTTTGCAAGCCTGCTGCCCTGGGTGCTCCATGTCTTCCACGTAGGGGGACCTGCAAAATGTGAGCCAAGGATTAAGCCTTGATACATGATAAAACCATTCGCATGGAATGGATTATAGTATGGTTTATCAAGCACATATGGCGAGAAGGGGAGGGGTGAGGCATGCAGTGTTCGTTGTAGAGGGATGGCCCCCATGATGATGTTCATTTGGCCTCCAGCCATTAGCAGATCTTGGCTCATGCTAAGGTACGTGGAGTGGTTGTCATGGATGGGGCAGGGCACATCCTCGGAAGGATAGACCGGGAAAGGTGTATAGAAAGGGATGGTACCCTGTCTACACTCTTTGTTTCCTTTGTCTTCCTCTTTCTCTCTTCCTTTCCCTCCCTTCCTTCCTCCCTCTCTTTACATATATCTCTTTGCAAAGAAAAACAAAAAAAGAAAACAAGAGAACACAAAAATAAAGCAAGAAGAGGCAATGTATCTACCTCAAAGGCCTGAAGATGAAACCCTTTGTACCTTCTCTTCGCACCTTCCCTCCCTTCTCCCTTACACACTTCTCTTTCTTCTTCGTGTATAGTGGTGGTGGTGGTGACGATGGTGATGAGCTCCCTCGTGGTGACGATGGTGATGAGCTCCCTCGCTCTCTCTCTCTCCCTCTTCCTCTCTCTCTCTTGTCAAGATTGTGGGAGAGAAGGAAGGAGTCTCACTTGTAGCTTTCTCACTTGCACAATGGGGGAATACACACAAAGGTGGAGGCTGAAAATAGTTATCCTCTTCTTACTTGTGTAAGCCAAAAGAACTCAAGTACATAGAAATACAAGAACCCTATATATGGGTCTCAAACCAAACTCAACTAACTAAGGTGGCATACTAACTAAATCACGAACTAAAGTAGATAAGGATAGCTGTCATCTAGCTATTATTCATGGGCGGTGTACCAACCGCATCTGCAAACTGACAAGTCGATGACATAAATGCACAACGGTCACCCTGGCATATCACGAGTGGAGCTCGATATTTCAACGCTCCCCCTTGAGCTCGATCCAATTCTTGCACACCAAGCAGGTCTTTGAATATGCGTAGCTTCTCTGCGCCCAATGCCTTTGTAAATATGTCACCTACCTGATCCTCTGTGCTGACATAAACTAGATCAATAAGATCTAGTAAAACCCTCTCCTGCACATAGTGATAATGCACCTCAATGTGCTTTATTCTAGCATGATAGACTGGGTTATTTGCCAAGTGTATACTGTTCATGTTGTCACAATAAATGACAACTGACCCATCTGTAGGCTGATGCATATCATAAAGTAGCTTATGCAACCAAGCTACCTCACATGCAGCCATTGCTGCACCCCTGTACTTAGCCTCTGTGCTCGACAAGGCATTTGTAGGCTGTTTCTTGCTGTTCCAAGTGACTGCAGCACTCCCAAAAGAGAACACATATCCACTGGTAGATCGTCTATCAGAAATACTACCAACCCAATCAACATCAGTGTATCCATGCAACTGTATCTGAACCCCAGTCTCATAAAGTAGTCCATACTGCAATGTGGATTTCACATACCTGAGTATGTGTCTAGCCGCATCCAAATGCAGTTTCCTTGGAGCCTGCATAAACTGACTTACCAATCTAACATCATAGCTCAAATCTGGCCTGGTAATAGTCATATAAATTAAACTTCCTACTATGCGTCTGTACATAGTAGGGTCTTTCAAAAGCTCACCTGCATCTGCGCTCAGCTGCACATTCTGCTCCAAAGGAACTGAAATAGGCTTAGAGCCTATCATCCCATATTTGGATAGCATGTCCAATCCATACTACCTTTGCAAGAGCCGTATCCCACCTGGTGATCTAATCACCTCAATGCCGAAGAAATAACGCAGCTCTCCCAAATCCTTCATCTCAAACTTCTGCTTCAATAGCATTTTCACATGAAGGATATCTTCATCACTGTCACCTGTCAAAATCAAATCATCAACATAAATGACAAGTAACATAATACTTTTCTCTGTTTTTCTCACATAAAGTGAGAAATCTACCTTGGAAATCTGAAAGCCAATAGTAACAAGATAATTTCCTATCTTGTCAGACCATGCTCTAGGTGCTTGCTTCAAGCCATACAAGGCTTTCTTCAACCTGCAAACAAACTCAGGATAAACAACATGCACATAACCTGGTGGCTGCTCCATATAGACCTCTTCTTGCAAATCACCATTCAAGAAGGCATTCTTTACATCCATCTGATGTAAAGACCATCCCTTTGATGCAGCCATATCAATGACTGCTCTTACGGTTGCCATCCTTGCAACCGGACTAAATGTTTCTTCATAATCAATGCCATATCTTTGTGCATACCCCTTGACTACTAATCTTGCCTTGTATCTGTTCACAGAACCATCTGCATTGTGTTTCACGTTATAAACCCACTTACAACCAATTGCATTCTTATCTTTAGGCAAAGGTAGAAATTCCCATGTAGCATTTTCTTCCAAGGTATCCATTTCTTCATCCATGGCTTTCTCCCATTTTTCTTTTCCCATGGCTTGCTCAAAAGAAGTGGGTTCTGGTTCATGTATCACTTTGACCATATTGGCATAGTGAATGGCTGTAAATCCATCATATTTCAGCCTATCCACAGGACACCTAGCTCTAGTAGACCTGCGCAAAGTAGGTTCAATCCCAGATGCTCTCAAAACATCCCTGGTTTTCCTTACTCCAGGTGTAACTATAGAAGGAATACCCAACTCATCATCAATGCTGTGTTCTGAGCCACTGGATTCACCATCCACATAAGAGTGACCTGCATTCACATCAAACATGGGCTGATCTACCTTCTCTTTTTCTTTTTGTGATACCTGCATACCACTATCTGCATTTCTTTGAGAAGATTCTCCCGATCTCAATCTGCCTGTCCATGGCAAAGAATGTGAACCACTGCTAGAGGATACTCCAGGTCCACTAATATCTTGTGACTGTTGCTGTGAATTCTGTGCAGTATTACCATTTTCTGCATCTACATTATCAATCACATTTACTGGTTTATACCAGCTACTCATCTCATCAAAAACAATATCTCTTCTCACTGTAAACTTACAAGTAGAAGGGTTATAGCATCTATACCCTTTTTGCTGCAAAGAATAACCAATAAAGATGCACTTCTCAGCTTTTCGATCCAACTTGGATCTTAACTCATCTGGCACATGAACATAGGCAATGCAACAAAAAATCTTCAAATGAGAAATATCTAGTTTCCTACCAGTATACCTCTCCTCTGGAGTCATCCCATGTATTGCTACAGTGGGAGTCCTGTTCATTATGTAGACTGCTGTAGCAACTGCCTCAGCCCAGTAAAAATCTGGCAGGTCTTTTTCGTTGAGCATGGCACGAGATACCTCTCCAATATCCCTGTTTTTCCTTTCTGCAATTGCATTTTGTTGTGGGATATGACTGCATGAATATTGCTGCTTTATGCCATGCTCCTGCAGGAACCTTGCAAACTCATTTGAGAGGTACTCTCCCCCTCCATCTGACCTTAGGTATTTTATTTGTAGGCCTGTTTCTTTTTCAACCATAGCTTTAAGAGTTTTGAAATGCCCAAAAACTTCACTTTTCTTTTTCATAAAATATAAACTTTTCTACTATAGTCATCAATAAAAGTGACAAAATAATGACAACCTCCAAGAGATGCAGCTTTAGTAGTCCACATATCAGAGTGGATTAATTCCAATGGCTTCTTACTCTCTTGAACATGTCTAGGAAATGGTTTCCTTGCCTGTTTTCCAAATTGACATGCTTCACATACCTTATGCATTTCTGCAACCTTAAATTTAGGCAATCCTGCAATAATATTTTGGGCTTGCATTGATTTAAGTTGCTGTACATTAACATGACCAATGCGTTTCTGCCAGATATCAATATCTGCAACTACACCGATCCCATGTGCAAACATTGCTGCACTCAATTCAGGCATGTCTGCATCCAACGTAAACATTCTGCCCTTCTTCTTTCCCTTTGCTATCAAGCGACCTTTATTCTTCATATCCTCAACAAAGCATCCATGAGAATTAAATCTAACTTGCAAGCCCTACTCAACCATTTGACTAATAGAAACTAGGTTCTTGGTGATATTCGGGACATGAAATGCATCCGACAGGTATTTCTTTTTCCCATCCTACATAGACAAATGAATTTTTTCAATCTGCACAATAGGATGTGCAATATCATCACCACTCTCCACAAATCCTGGTTTTTCCATTTTCCTTGCATCCTGCATCCATTCTGCATGACCTGTCATGTGGTTTGATGCACCTGAGTCAACATACCACACATCATTTCTTTCTTTTGCACTTATCACAGAATTGGTCATTTGCTGCACCATAAACAAATGCTCATTTCTGTCATCACCCTGTCTACTAGAAGATGCATAATTCCCTTGTTGCAATTTTCCATTCATGATGTCATTTTGCTTTTCATAGCAGTCTTTAGCCATATGACCCATTTTACCATAGTAGTAGCATTCAACATTGTTGTTTGCATTTTGGCCTCTTTTCCATCCACCACGACTTCTTTGGCTCCCCCTGCCTCTAAAGTTACCATGTCCTCCTCCAAAGGACTAGTTTTCTTGAGTTTCCTGCATATTCTAATTTCTACCACGGCCTCCAGATTGGCCTCCTCTACCTCTGCCTCTACCTCTTCCAGCATTTGAGTAGAAGACAGCTTTTTTTGAAGTTCCTCCTGAAGAAGATGCACCACCATTTCTCTGATCCTCATAAATTAGAAGAGCAATCAACTCCTCAAAATCAGGAAATCTTTCACGGACGGAAATCGATGTTCGAAACTGTGCATAATCCTTTCCTAGACCATTCAAGGTCACAGAAACTAAATCATCATTTTCCACTGGTGACCCAATGGAAGCAAGTGCATCTGCAATCTTCTTCACCTTCATGTGGTAGTCATTGATGCTCATACTTTCTCTTTGCACATTGTGCAACTCTTGCTTGAGTTGCATTTTTCTGGCTTGCGTATTTGTGCTATACATTTTTGACAAAGTATCCCATGCCTCCTTTGGCGTACTTGCATCTTGAATATGCACAATCATAGAGTCTGAAATACTGATAGACAGTCAGTACATAACTTTCATGGCTCTCTCATGCCATGCTTTAAATGCTTGCATTTGCTGTTGATTGGAAACATCAAGAAGAACTGGTTCTTCTTCATTTCCTACAACGAATTCCCAATATCCTTTTCCCATAAGGAAATTCGTCATTCTGAACTTCCATGCTTGGAAGTTGTTCTTGTCAAGCTTTTCAGTGACAATCTGTTAAAGAGAATCAGACGCCATTACAGAACACTGCAAAAAATTCTGTCACTGCAAAGAACATAGCTTCAGCACACAAGGGCAAATCTGCAAAACTTACGAAAGTGGTATTTGACCACACAGTCACTTCCTAGTGACGATTTTGCATCAATAGGCAACAAGGATGATTCTGTAACTCCCAATGTCTCTGCGCACAGGCATACGATGCAATTTCTATAGTAACTTTTCACCGACCTGTAGAACAATGGTCGCATAGCATAAAACAGGGTCTTTTCCTAAGTGCATGCAGAAAACTTCCGCCTCCAAAACAGGCTCCAAAATGGCCTCAAATTAAAAAAAAGAGCAACCAAGGGCTAAAGGCCTCTCCCATAGCATATACTGCCCTCTTGCTACACCGCGAAGGGCATCTCAATCTGAGACAATGCACTCTTGCACTTTCGAGCTGTGCTACCTGCAGAGACTTGCTCCCAAAACAGAAAAATGAAAGCAACACTGGTTCTCTTACCAGAACACCACGAACTTGGTTTGCTTTCTTGAGCCTTCTTACCACGAACAAGGCTCTGATACCATGTCAAGATTGTGGGAGAGAAGGAAGGAGTCTCACTTGTAGCTTTCTTGCTTGCACAATGGGGGAATACACACAAAGGTGGAGGCTGAAAACAGTTTTTCTCTTCTTAGTTGTGTAAGCCAAAAGAACTCAAGTACATAGAAATAGAAGAACCCTATATATGGGTCTCAAACCAAACTCAACTAACTAAGGTGGAATACTAACTAAGCCATGAACTAGAGTAGATAATGATAGCTATCATCTAGCTATTATTCATGGGTGGTGTACCAACCGCATCTGCAACTGACAAGTCGGTGACATAAATGCACAACGGTCACCCTGGCATATCACAAGTGGAGATCGATATCTCAACATCTCTCTCCCTCTCAAAGCTTTAAGCTCTCTCACTCTCTCTTTCATTCTTTCTCACAAATGTTTTCTCGGCAAAGGTCACACTCAAGTTTTCAAAACTTTTTTCTTAGACCCACATTGCTATTAGCGTCGCTATATGCGTCGCTATTTGTGTCTCTATTAGCATCGCTATTAACGTCACTATTTGCATCGTTATTTTCATCAATAATAAAATTAGCGATGCTAATAGCGACGCAAGTAGCGACGCAAGTAGCGATGCTAATAGCGACGCTTTTAGCAACACTGCTTTTTTGCGCCGTAAATGGCCGTCGCTATTGCCCCATTTCCTTGTAGTATTGTGGTAGGCATAGGATTGTTGCAATCATAGAATTTCTTTACCCATCGCAGCAATGGATTTTTCATTGGCATGATTTTAGGTTGGTGAACTTTTTCCTCATCATTCGAAGCTGATGCTTCCTGCTCCTTGATGCTGGGGAAAACTCATGTGACAGGCTCATAGTAGACTACTTCATTGGATGATAACTACTTCATTGAATGATAAAGTGGATGAATGCATATTCTCCTCCTCCACTATATGTGGTTTCTCCTTGAATACCATATCATGGCTCGCTATGATATTCTTTGCCTCTTGGTCATACATATTGCAAGCATTTTCTCACCACTATAACCCAAGAATATACATTTTATGCTTTTTGGATTTAATTTGTTTCTTTTATCCTTTGAAATATGTGCATACTATTCACATCTAAAAGTTCTAGAATGTAAGACAGATGGTTTCTTACCAAAATAGGTCTCGTGAGGAGTTGTGACCCTTAAGAGCCTTTGTGTTCAACAATGGTATTCTATTGAGGTGTATGAGACATCATCAATCAATGCTTAATTACTTTTCTCTTGCCAAAGTCTTCAAACTTCTTTGAGTTGAACTCACTACCATCAGCTATTCTAAACTTCTTCATACTTTACCTTGTTTCATTCTAAATAAGTTTTTGCCATTCTTTAAACTTACCAGAATCTTGAACCTTATCATGAAGGAAGTACACCCACATCTTTCTATTGTAGTTATCGATGATTAACATAAAATAAGAAGATCCTCTTAATACTTTTATAGGCATTTTATTGCACAAGTTCACATGCACCAGCTCTAGAGCAACCTTTTATCTATTCTTGCTTTCTTGTGGAAATGCATTTCTTTATTTCTTTTCCATCATACAAGCTTCACATTGTTCATTTTAGTTGCTACACGTAGGTAAGAAACCAAACCTTGCTTATGCATCTCCTTCAATATTCCAAAACCAATCTAACTAAATTTTTCATGTCAAAATTTACTTTTGATCATACCAGTAGTGATTGTAAGAGCACTTCAATATTCCAAAGCCAATCTGACTAAATCTTTCATGTCAAAGTTTACTTTTGATCATACCAGTAGTGATTGTAAGAGCACTTAGCTCATACAAGTTGTTCCTCCTTTCTCCTTTACTAACAACTTTGCTAGCATTGTTGATAATTTTTACACATGTCTTAGTGAACCTCACCTCATGGCTAAGATCAGTTTATAGAAGCAATTAATAGGGGTTTTCTCTTAATCTTTGGAACATACAACACATTTGAAATGCTTTTGAGTTTACCGTTTACACTAACAAAGGAAATAATATAGATGCCCTCATCGGGGCATTTTTCATCATTCCCAATCGTCATAGTGATGGATTATTATAGAGGCTTCATAGAACTATATAGACTCAACTCTTTTCCTTCTTATTCTTGTGAACACCAAGAGGAACACCAAGAAAATAGGAAATATATTGTAATAAAATCTATCCTATCACACCAATAAGCATGTTCTTCATATATTTATCAACCACAAGAAGAAAAATAATACCAATCTTCTCAAATCTTCATAGAAATTCATATAACAATTCTTCCACCAGGTTATCACAACAAAACTTCAACACATTCTTCATATTGTATATCAAAAGAGCAAGAGAATACAAAGGAATTCTCCACTTTGAATGGAAATCATCTTCAATTTCTTCATAGTCTCCATAGTCTCTCTCATGTAGATACAATGTTTCTCATAAAGAATTGGCTATCTCTCACTTGCTACCTCTCTTTATGAATGATATTTCTCAATATTAAATTTGAATAATGAAGAATAATCTTCCATAACCCATCTTTGGTTGTGGATACCCCTCCCAAGAGTATGTCTAATAAGAAGGGTCACCAGAGTCTCTACAGTGTCCATTCATAGCTCAATAATGTCACTACCACTTCAGTCTTCACTTGAGTCTTTAACAACTACTTCTTTCACTTATTTAAGCTATTTTGAACTTGTATTTATCTCTTTCTAAGGTTAGAAAAAATTTCCAAGCTACACATCTATCCCATAGAACATCTATAGAGGCATACAAAATAGAAATAGAACACAGGCAAAGGCTCTACAGAAGCTCAACAGAGGGTCTATAGTACCATAAAAAAGGTCATCAGAAAGCATTTAGCTCAACTTAAACCTTTCAAAACCATCAAGAATCATTCAATAAGCTTCCAAACACTCTCAAAATCCATCAATAATCATTCCAACCTCTCATACTAGAAAAAGAAAACAGAACAAATAGAAGCTCAACATAACCAATTAGAACCAAAATCAGAACCTTTTAGCACATCATATTGGCACTAAAAACATCATGAGCTTCTCAGACCTATTCAACCTTATCCAAAACACTCTTAAATACTTCAAAAACAATGAATTATCATTCAAATCATACAAAAAGCACCCAAAAATCCAACAAGAAAACAATAAAAAACATAGTCATGTCAACCCTCAGCATATCCCCACATTTAATCAAGGAGCGTCCTTTGTGAACTTAGAAAAAGAGAATAAAAGTTTAAAATATAGCTCAACTTGATCATCCACAACATCTTCAAGAAACATCATCCAAGCACGATCCCAAACTCACAACATGCATCTAATAAAGAATGCAACGAAAGGAAAACAACTTTATCCATTAACATAACTTAGAAACAGAAAATCATGACAAAATTATAAAGGACATAAGAGGTTTTTGCATCTTGAGCTATCCATCCATCATCATCATTACGAATCTCCAAAAAGGTAGCTTTTTGGACAAGCTGAATATCCAACCACCATGATCCCATCACAAAGATAAATAACCATCTCACATGCCTTGTTCGTTCACACCACGGAAAGGGAACTAGAGGAGACCGTGATCTTCCGTAAGGTCTTGAGCACTCTCCATCTAGGGTAGAGTTCAATGATTGGCATCTTTCTACCCTATGCATTGGTAGCACACAGATTGCAAAAGCAATACAAATGGGTTAGGGTGTGTTTATGGGATGTCTCAGTTTGATGGAGATGATCCTACTTAAAAGCTTAGTGCTTAAAAAAATGATCATCCATGGATAGAGATTCATCTACAAAAGTCTTGGGAGGATTTTGAAAAAACTACATGCAATACATCCTCTCCACCAATACTTACAAGCTACCAGCTAGGCAAGCAAAGGCACAAAAGTAAAATATATCTAGTTGTTGGGGATCAATTTTCACATTCATGCCTAACTTCAAGATTGACTTCTGAACATTATGCGAGTGCCTGTGCATATACACAAGATACCAAGAAAAGTGCGGAGTCTGTCTCACTAAAGGATCTAAAGACTAAGGATAGTGTTGAGAAAAATACAAGTAATTTCGAAAATCTTGGCTAGTAGTTCTTTGTTCCTCTAGAATCAATGGCCAATTTATTTGAGGTCATGTAAGAGAATCTTTTGAACTCCATCCGTGTTAATGTCTAAGAGTCTTCTAATCAAAGCCTGCATAACCACTAACCAATGGAGGGGGATGAGGGATAAAAGAGAATGGAGAGGGAAGAGGAACACGTAAGAGAGGATCAAGGGATGGGTAAGCAAAAATGTAAAATGAAGAATGAGATAAAGAGGGATTAGCTAAGAATCTAGGGATATTAATTTTAAAATGGTGTTAACAAGTATGACATAAAAGTGGAAAGAATGGTTGTGGATGGGCAAGGACAAGGAGGAGGAGAAAAACCACGATCCTGAATAAAAGAATAACCAATGAAAATAGGGATTTGAGGAGCACCTTGGGATTGAAATAGAAGGGGTAAAATAACCTATGGACTAGATTGATAAAGTGAAATATAGGTTTCATATCTATGGGCTATCTGTTGTTGATAATAAGATAAACAAGGCACTAATGGACCTAAGACATATCTGCGATGATAGCCATCAAAGAAGGAGGAATCAAAAGGAGGTTTCTTGGAATGGTGGGCTAAGAGGTCCACTCTCAGTTGGTTAGTCTTTTGCACATGAGCAGAGGCTCTATTTTGACACTGATTCAAAATCACAAAATCAATCATTGTATGCCAAGAATTCTTAGGGAAATTAGCCACTTTGGAGAAATATGTCTGGAACATCTAATTTATTTGCAACTCCAAATGTCTAACATACAAAAAAACATGTAATACTGCATCCCCCACATACCAAGCCAAGTCTTCATCACCTAGGATCAACAAGTCACCTTGAAAGTACATATAAGACATAAAACATGGTATCTATAGTTACGGAATCGTCAAAAACCATTCTGACCACTTCAATCAAAAAATTAGAAGATCAAGCTCCACTCCAATCATCCTCTAAAATAGGCAAATCCATTGTGGAAATCTTAATATAGAATGCCAACTTATGTTGCTGATAATGCACAAAGAAGGAGTGATATAGAGGAACAAACTCTTTGAACTACTCAAATGAAGACCACAAAAAGTCCATTCTTGATTGAAGACTTTTCACCTTGGCTTGGAATAAAGGTCAGAATGTGGCATTTATTTGAAGAACAACTAAATCTATAGGAGATAAGGAAGGAACTGGCTGCATATAATGACTCTGTGATGAAGCACAATGAGACTGAGCCAATTTTTCCTTGAGCTATCAAATGTGAGTATTGTTGTGGTCTAGGATAATTGTAGTTGATTTGAGATTTTTTGTATGGGTAGCTATCAAAGCTTTTAGTTCCTGGGCCTCCTTCAACAACCTATCCCTCTCGTTAGTCATAGTAACAACTTGAAATTTAGTCTCTGGCTTGCAAAGTAGAGATCTCCTCTTTGTGGTATCAATGACCTTAATTTTCTCTCCATCTATGTACAGAGGTCATAAAATTTTTATTTGGTAGAGGCTAGCTCAATATTGGCTTTATTCAACTCCTCCTTGGACTGTTGAACCTCTTTATGAAAATAAGAATAGAGTCACTAGATACAAGCAGCGATTGAGAGTTCAATAGAGCTCTAGATTTCTTTGCATCAAAAGGGAATTGTATCTCCTATCACTTGATGTTGAATAGATGGAATGAAAGTATCCAAAGTACCTTCTTTATGTGCTCTTTGTAAGGAAAGCAGGCAACTGACTGCGAGATTTAATAAGAAGTGAAACTAGAGGAGTGAAAATTGGTACTAATTCAGTCACTTGCTTAAGACGCTTCATCTGAATGACCATAGGAGGGGGAAAATCATCATCCTCAATTATAACATTATGATCATCAGTAGGAGGAGGAACCTTTGAAGGATCAATTGGTGGTGTAGAAATTTCCTTCGCAAGGGCAATATTTGTCAAGAAAACATAAAGGTAAGAAAAAAATGTGACATTAGTCACATTACCCCTTGTGGCTTCTGATCCATTTTAGCCAAGAGATATGAACTCCAATCAATGTGATGATACCTTTCAGCACCATGTAGAAAGCTATAAATAAATCCTTTGAAAGATAATTAGAAGGGGTTTTGGCAAGCGTAAACCTATCCTAAAGAAACTGGCACAATTGTCTCCAAAAAGGATTCAAAATCATGGACACATTAACTCCTAAAGTAGTGATAACCCGATTAGAATCCAAGACATCCTGGGTCTGCCTCTCTAACAACTTCAAATATCCTCATTGGAGAACAATTCACAAACAGTGGGAAAAGGTTCCCCACACCATGGTAAAGAAAGAGCTTTGCCCAGGATCTTAGGCGTCATGAGGATAACTATACCATGAACAAGACCAGTAGACCTCTTGTTGTAAGAGGTTAAGAACCAATCACATATGTCAGAGTCATCTGGAACAAGTGGCAATGAAAGAGTCGCAAATTTGGATAGCCCAGCCCTTAGCAATAGGGTCCGAATCCAGCAACATTGAATAATCATGCCTTAGAGATTTAGTAAATATGTTACATGCATTCTCTTTAATATTGCAAAGATGTAACAATATATCACTATTGTGTACCTTTTGGCTAATAAAGTTCTTTCTCACTTTATTATGCTTTGTCCTTTGATGCATGACTAGATTCTTTAGTACAGATTTAGCTAAGATGTTACCATAACGGATAGGGTTGTGATTAGAGGATCCATAGAATCTAAGTTTTTGCAAGCATCTCTTCAACCATATAGCTTCACAATCTCCTCTAGTTAAGGTCTTGTGTTTAGCTTCTATAGATGAGAGGTTGTCTATATTTTGCTTCTTGCAGCACCAAGAGGTTTCTCCATTTCCATGGAAAGAAGCATTGCCACTAATGCTTTTTCTATCAATCAAATGTTTTACATAATTAGAGTCAGATGCTCTTATCACTTTCATATAAAATATCCCAATGTTGAATGCCTTTCAAGTACATAGCACTCTTTTGGGTGCCATTGAATGAGACATCCTAGGACTAAAATAAGTAAGTGAATGTCAGGCCTTGCAATAGTCAAATAGATGAGGGCACTCATGAGTTTTTCGTATGCAATAGCATTTAAAAAAACACTATTTTAATTCATAGTTAGCTTGAGGCCTCATTCGATAGATGTAGAGATAACTTTTGAGCTAGCTATACCAAATCTTTCAAGGGTAGATTGAAGATACTTCTATTGAGAAATGAAAATATATCCTAAATTCATCTTGTAAGTTTCAATTCCAAGATCTAATGTAGTTCATCTTAGCTCCACAGATGCATAAGCTAGGATGATCAAGATGCCATCTTTTTTTTCTATAGAATAATAATAAGGTGCATAGTCTCTCCCCAATTCAAAGTCTTTCGTAGTTTGCATCATATTCTTGACCAAATCCATTAGCTTGTAGATCCACTTGAATATTATGGCTTTCTAGTTGGGTGGGAATCTATATAAATCCCAAAGATCATTCGTATACCATGCCCACACTTACACCCTATGGATTTCTAATTGGGTCGGAGTCAATATAAATCCAAGTATAATTCTTATGCAATGCAAACATTGTGTTATCCATTTCTCTTTACGATATGCATCCTTGTATATATTGTAGGTTTATCATGCTATAAAACTAAGGTGAGAACAACAAGATTACATTGCTCAAAATCAAAATGTTTACCTCTTTCATATGTTACTCTCTGGCGTATCATTTTCTACCTTATAGACCTTCGCAAGGTTTCTTGATGCTCTTTATCTTTTTCCTCCAATTCTTTCATAGGATATTCTTCCATGGCTATTGGTACTTGCACATTGGGACTAAATCTAAGGATTAAGCTGATTTATAGCATGCATTCTCATTGAATATTACATCTAGTGAAACAAAAATTACTTTGCAATTGGATCATAAAGCGTTTAAGCTTTACTTACATCATTATATCCTACAAACACATACTTTCTAAACTTTTCATTAAGTTTCTTCATTTTTCATCACGAATGTGAACAAAAGCTAAACATTTGAATACTTTGAGATGGGATACTTGAGGCTTGGATTTATATGGTGTAATATCTCAAGGACCTACTCATCATATAATTAGGAGTATTGATTACTTCAGCCCAATAGTAATTTGCAAAAGCTCTTTCAGTATACATCTAACTACCTCAAACAAGGTCCATAGATAAAAGTCCTAAACATACTATTAAAAAGTATATTTTCCCATATAAAAGTGAGTTTACATAGAGGTAAAAGTATATTTCTAGATACAAAATCACTTTTATAATTACAAAAATACTTTTGACACACTCAATTGTTTATAATAAATAATAGTAGTGAAATGCATTGAGATGAGAGTAGGACACTAATATTCGTCTTAATCAACTTTAGAATGGATAGAGAATATAAGATTGGTAATAGCATTCAACTCTGAGAAAGCACAATATCATTCTCTTTAATCTTTGAAAAGGAGTATGGTTACCATTTCTTTTTTGAAATTCTTAACATTTTAGATGGTCATTTATTCTTCCATACCAAGCTCTTGGAGATTTCTTCAAGCATATAAAGCTCTTTTTCAACTTGCATATCAAATGCTCTTTACTTGCTACAACATAGCCTTTTAGTTATTTCATGTAGAGCTCATCCTCAAGTTGCACATTGAGAAAGGCATTATTTACATCCATTTTTGATAGCTTCATTTGTACAGAGCAGTAGCAACAACTTAATGGAGCTCGTCTTAGCTACACATGTACACATCTTTTCATAATTAATATCATATTCTTGAGGAAATTCTTAGCAACTAGTCTAGTCTGCCAATCTATCATTTCTTGTTGGATTTCAGCTTGTAAATCCATTTACATCTTATGCCTTTTCCGGTTAGGTGGGAATTGATATAAATCTCAAGTATGATTCCTATGGAATGCACACAATACATTATCCATAGCATCATTTTTTTTCACCATGTGCATTCTTGTATATGTTGTAGGTTTATGATGTTATACAATTGAGGTGAGAAGAGAAAAATCACATTGTTAGAAATTAGAATTTTTACCTCTTTCATATGTTAGTTTTTGACGTATCCTTCCCTACCTTGTGCACCTCCTTAAAGTTGCTTGATGCTCTTCATCATTTTCCTCCAAGTCTTCAATAGAATATTCTTTCATTTTTGTTGTGACACCTATATTTTGAAACCAAATATGAAGATTAAATTGATCTCTAGCTTATGCATTTAATCAAATCTTACATCTCTTGATTCAAAGATTACTTTATGATTATAATATAAAGCTTTTAAGCTTTAGTTACATCCATAGATCCAACAAACATATAGTTCTTGTAACGTGTCACTAGTATCATCCAGGACACGTCTTAGCAGTCCATCGGAAAGGATGTCTAGAAAGCTACGCCCGACACTCCCATGGAATGTTACAGGATTTGCGATCTAGGGCTTTCTGCGTCTGCCATGTAGCGGAAGTATTCTGGCCATTCCCACTTAGGATCGACTGGAATTAGGGTTTTCCTGATTGGTCATTGCCTAACGGCAACTAGCGTCGAACCCAAGTGAACTTCTTTATGCAGAAATGCCAGGTTTGAAGTGGATTCATGCTATACTTGGTTCAAGGAGAATGGGAAACGAGAGGGATGCAAAGCTCAACCTCTCTACCATAAGGCATAGTCCCATTCCGTTCCCCTAAAACAGCGTAAATCGGGTAAGACAACTCCTATCCGTTAAGCACTGGTTCCTTCACGTAATCTTATCACGTGACATAGAAAAACAATATTAGACAAGTTCTTTATTAACATATCATCATATTTATCTTTGAAATACAAAAGTTCTGCCCGTAGGCTTATCCACAATCCGCCCGAAGGCTATCCAGCAATCCACAGGGATCACTATTCTAAGTTTTCACCCGTAGACTAGTATGCGGGCCTCAAGATCCAATCCCGAGTCACGTTAGCCTCTTGTGCAGGACCCGGAAGGCAAGGGATTTACGGCCAAAGCCCCCCCTAGCACCCAAGTGTCCTCCTGCTCCAAGTAGCACTCAACGGAGAGACCTCTCGCAGCGGGTTCGGTCCACGTTCTCGGCGCGGTCAACAATCCCCTTGGTTAGGGTTAGGCAGGCAATTGGGGGTAACTGAAGCTGCCACTCCCTTTAGGCGTTCAACCTGAAGTATAGATACTTATTTACTTTGTAATTCATTGGTCAAACAAGTCAAATAGTGCTCTAAAATCTCTAGCAAGCACAAACATTTCCATTGATCGATTTTTATTGTTGGCAAACTGCTAAGGAAGGAATCTTTCCTTTCGAATGCATCCAACACTCGATCCGGGGTGTCTTGCAACTTGGCAAGATTCCTTATATTCTCGGTTAGGGCGTACCCTATTAACCCAACTTGGTCAAACCCTAAAGTTCATTGGATACTTCAGTTTCCGGTTTTTAACCTTCCTTACTTAGAAGGATATCAAAGTATACATCCTCTTGCAAGATAACTTGCATAAGGATCCGCCATCCTTGTTGCGGGAATTTAGCTTTTCTTCTTGTGAATCAATCACAAGACCATATGACTTCGTACTTGCCGTGCAAGTCCTACATCGTACTATGAGATAATGGAGTTACGAAACAATCCCTTTCAGTTTCTTTAAGCTGACGTTTGTCAGACCTAGGGTTTCCTAGCTTTATTATTTTCTTTTAAGAAACTCAGGGACAAACCCTAGTTCTTTTACGTTAACAATTTACTGATCCTACAATCAGGGAATGTGGGCAAGTATTTAAGGTATAAACGTTTCTTGGATTTTAATTCATTCCCAATGAATATTTTGCAGCATAGGTATTTCTAAGTTTATATTAATTTGGTTAACTTTTAGAAGGTAATATCGAGATCACGTCCGCACGATTTGTTATCTATGTGTCAATTGATTTTTCAATCCTAAACTTTATTGATTTGAGGTTAGGTAAATTCAATTAATCTTCCTTTTTCCTTGTGAACAAAACTCATGCCAAATAAGCAATCTTTCCCTTGCTAAGTTATGCAGTTAGCAATGATAACTTCCTAGAGTTTAAGCATCGTAAGAAACCTTTCATGATTCGCACCTTCCATGATGATTCGTTGTAAAAAGAATAGGGGATTAATAGTGCAAGATGCAGTTTTATACCTTCTAGACTTAACCAAAGTATATTACTTTAGTGGATAAATAATCTTGCTCATAATTCGTTTCAATGCATAATGCTTTTTTTTAAAAGGAAAACTATGTTATATTTTATTTATTTTGCATGTTTAATTAAAATAAATTCCTTCATCGTAAATAAATATGACATAACATATCTTATCCCTAACAATTCATCTTGCACGATTGAATTAAAATCGATATAAAATTAAAAAGGAAAAACCTAGGTTTGGGGTGAGATATCCACATGGATACCAGGAGATGATCCTCCCACAGCTACTCCTTGGACTTTCTTAGGAGGCATCGCTGTTGTAGTCCTTCGAACATGGAAGCAACCTTACACTCCTTTTTCAGAATTCCACCGTCGCTCCCTTGCATGTCATTACTCTTCTTCTCTTTTTCGAGTAGGGGAGAAACCAAGTCCAAGGGTATTTTGGAAAGGCACGGAACAATTAAGGGTCTAGCCACGAGGAGGGGTAATAAGACCTTTAAGGTCTTAGTTTCTTTGGGAGGGAAAGGTTTACAAAGCCTAAAGAAAAGGCCCTATAGGGGTATATACATAGGAAAAAGGGTGTGTGTGTGTGTGGTTCCAAAAGGCATAAGAAGAGGCCTTGGGAAAACTTTGGTCACAGGAGTGAAAAGGACTTTAGGGGTTTTAAAACCGAGGGGGGGGGGGAAGATGAAAGGCAAGACAAGGGGGAAAAAAGAGGGGGTGAATAGTTTTGAAGCCCAAATAAAAGGGGCTTATAGCGGGTTACATTCGGGGAGGAAAAGGGTCTTTAAGGCCTAAGGAAAAGACTTAATGATTTTTAACACAGGGGGGGGGGGGTAAGTTCCAAGCCAAGGGGAAAGGTGAAGGGTGAAAGGGGGCTTATAGCACGGGGGGGAAAAGGTGTAAGAATCGCCTATGAGGAGATTAAATCTCGCCGGGGTGGGGGGGTGGTAAAGAGGTTATAAGAGCCTTCAAGAAGAAGGCTTCATGAAGCCACAGGAAGGGGAGCTTAGCTCTTCCCCTTAGAAGCTTCAAGAAGCTTCTTGAAGCTTCTAGAAGAAAACGTGGTATACCCATGTGGAGGAAAGGGTATGGTGGCAGCTGAGGTACTCCCAGGATGGCGACAGATGGCAGTTCGTTGGCGGCAGTAGCAGAGCTGGTGCAAGGTGATGGAGACACTCTTGTTGCAGCAGCTGGTGGCTCCACTCCCTCCCTCTCACATGGCGTTGATTATCACAGCCTCCCCTCCTCATGACCAGCCTTACGCCCTCTCTCACGGCCCTCGGCTGGAGACCCAGGCGGTGTTCCGTCTTGTCTCACAGTCTCCCCTCCTTCCTCTAAACTTCACGCAGCATTATATTTCCCCCCAGCTGTCCCTCTCTCACAATCCTGGCAGCGTCACGGCTCATGGCCCTCTCCTCCCAGTTCCCATGGCGATGGGTTTTATAGAGAGAGGGAAGGAATTCCTCCCTCCCCTCATGTCGCCTTGCATGATTCTTCCTCCAACAAGCTTCCACCGAGGAGCTTAGCCCTCCATTCTATTTTCCTCCCCTTACAGCACGACAGTCGAAAGGGAAAATAAATTTTATTTTTTTTGCACTTGATATATTACATTCTCTCCCCCTTAGAGGAATCGAGATGTCCTCATCTCGAGATAAACTGGGGATATTTATGGTTGAGAGTGCCTTCATCTACCCAAGTGGAATCCTCTTCGGGATAATCTTTCCACTGGACGAGGCATTCTCTCAAGGTTCTGGATCTTAATTGTCTCTCCCTAACATCTAAGATCCTGTCAGGCCTTAGTTCAAGGACTCCTTGACTAGGCATTACAACTTGTTGGTCATCAAGTACGTGGTTAGGATTAGGTACATACTTTTTCAATGGGCTGATATGGAATACATTATGAACTTTTAGGTTCTCAGGGAGTTGCAGTTTATAAGCATTAGGTCCTAGGCATTTGAGAATTTTGTATGGTCCACAATACCTTGGACTTAGTTTCTTGCAATCTCCTAAGGATAGAGAACTCTTTTTAGGGCGTACGCGAATGAAGACCATGTCTCCTTCTTCAAAGGTTCTATCTTGACGCTTCAAATCTGTGTATGCCTTCTGTCTATCCTTGGTAGCTTGGATGTCCTGTCTTATTGACTTTATTTGGTCATCCATCTCTTCAAACATCTGTCTTGAAGCTTCAACCCTTAGGGTTGGATCGGAAAAGTTTAGGGGACTTCGATAGTCATGACCATACAATGCTTGGAAATGAGTCATCTGAATGCTTTGCTGATAAGAAGCATTGTATGCAAATTCTACCAAAGGCAAGTATTGAATCCACCTCTTTGGCTCTCGACAGCAGTATGCCCTAAGCATATCCTCGATGACTTGATTTACTCGCTCTGTTTGGCCATCCATTTTGGGATGGTATGTGGTGCTAAAACATAGTTGAGTCCGAATAGCTTCAAAGATAGCTCTCTAGAAGTGTGATGTGAAGAGAGAATCACGGTCACTAATGATTCTTCTAGGTAAACCATGTAGCTTGAATATCTCCTTGATAAACAATCTTGCAATGTCTGAGGCTTTATAGTTTGTCTTAATTGGAATAAGGTGTGCAACCTTAGTAAGCATGTCAACCACAACTTCAATTCCTCTATCATGTAACCAATGTAGCTACTTGACTCTTTATCAACTCTTATGCACAACCAAACATTGATAAAAAGAAGTCTTTATTTGTATTTATATGGGCATAGCCCTTTTTGAATACAGCATTTCATGCGATGATAAGTCAATTGTTACATTTAGTTTAGGGAGAACAACGTTGTATTACATTTATCTACAGGGACTGTAATAAGGTTTCGGGTCATGGATCTTCAGGAATCGATAAGTCATTGGAAGTTCAGGATATCCTTTCCATTGGAATCCATACTTCTCATGGCAACCCAACACTTTAATCTTGTCAGTGGGGATTACACGGGTTACTTCCTCATATGCATATGAGTTCATCTCAACCCTCCGACCTCGAATATGTAAAGTCGAATTTACGTGAGCTTCCACAAAAACGAATAGCTTCACGACTTTAAGGTCTTCCAACCACTTGATCCTCTTTAGGTTGGTCTATAGATAAGCAAACCGGTGGGCGGCTATATAATTAGATTCCTGAAGCACCCGTCCATCTTCGTTCCATGTACAAAGGTGATGGATTATAAATCTGCTCTAGGATGTTCATCATCCCAATCCTTTGTCTATAAAGCGAGAATGCATTGCAGTCATAAACATGACTCGAAATACCAAGAACTTGTTCCACACTTCGTAATTCTCCAAGACAGCATTGAAGGTAAGGAAATGTTTGGACAGCAATATTTGCTTTGCTTCATTTTATTATATTTTTATAAAAACAATTCCGTTGTTGGTCGGATCTGATACCAACTGTAACGTGTCACTAGTATCATCCAGGACATGTCTTAGCAGTCCATCGGAAAGGATATCCAGAAAGCTCCACCCGGCACTCCCATGGAATGTTACGGGATTTGTGATCTAGGGCTTTCCGTGTTTGCCACGTAGCGGAAGTATTCTCGCCGTTCCCACTTAGGATCGAGCAGAATTAGGGTTTTCCTGGTTGGTCATTTCCTAACGACAACTAGGCTCGGACCCAAGCGAACTACTTTACGCAGAAACACCAAGTCCGAAGCGGATTCACGCTGTACTTGGCTCAAGGATAATGGGAAACGAGAGGGATGCAAAGCTCAACCTCTCTGCCATAAGGCATAGTCCCATTCCGTTCCCCTAAAACAGCGTAAATCGGGTAAGACATAACTCTAAGTCAACGCTTTTGTTGTTCGTGTCCTTTGACAATCATCCCGCTGTTCTTCAAGATTTGAGAAAAGTTCCCGGCCAACCGGGACCACCCAACCGTAAGACGGACCCATGGCCCATCCTCCGCACTTTCCTCGGTTTGTTTTAGTTATGTAATTATCTAACACATTAGTTGGACATGTAACAACCAGCTTCTTTAATTAATCCGTTAAGCACTGGTTCCTTCATGTAATCTTATCACGTGACATAGAAAAACAATATCAGACAAGTTCTTTATTAATATATCATCATATTTATCTTTGAAATACAAAAGTTCTGCTCATAGGCTTATCCACAATCCGCCCGAAGGCTATCCAGCAATCCGCATGGATCACTATTCCAAGTTTCCGCCCGTAGACTAGTATGCGAGCCTCGAGATCAAATCCCGAGTCACGTTAGCCTCTTCTGCAGGACCCAGAAGGTGAGGGATTTACGGCCAGAGCCCCCCCTGGCACCCAAGCGTCCTCCTCCTCCAAGTAGCGCTCAACTGAGAGACCTCTCGCGGCGTGTTCGGTCCACGTTTCTCGCACGGTCAACAACCCCCTTAGTTAGGGTCAGGTAGGCAGTCGGGGGTAACTGAAGCTGCCACTCCCTTCAGACCTTCAACCTAAAGTATAGATACTTATTTACTTCGTAATTCATTGGTCAAACAAGCCAAACAATGCTCTAAAATCTCTAGCAAGCACAAACATTTCCATTTATCGATTTCTGTTGTTGGCAAACTGCTAAGGAAGGAATATTTCCTTTCGAATGCATCCAGCACTCGATCCGGGGTGTCTTGCAACTTGGCAAGATCCCTTATATTCTCGGTTAGGGCGTACCCTATTAACCCAACTTGGTCAAACCCTAAAGTTCATTGGATACTTCAGTTTCCGGTTTTTAACCTTCCTTACTTAGAAGGATATCAAAGTATACATCCTCTTGCAAGATAACTTGCATAAGGATCCGCCATCCTTGTGGGAATTTAGCTTTTCTTCTTGTGAATCAATCACAAGACCATATGACTTCATACTTGCCGTGTAAGTCCTGCATCGTACTATGTGATAATGGAGTTACGAAACAATCCGTTTCAGTTTCTTTAAGCTGACATTTGCCAGACCTAGGGTTTCCTAGCTTTATTATTTTCTTTTAAGAAACTCAGGGACAAACCCTAGTTCTTTTACGTTTACGATTTACTGACCCTACAATCAGGGAATGTGGGCAAGTATTTAAGGTATAAACGTTTCTTGGATTTTAATTCATTCCCAATGAATATTTTGCAGCATAGGTATTTCTAAGTTTATATTAATTTGGTTAACTTTTAGAAGGTAATATCAAGATCACCTCAGTACGATTTGTTATCTATGTGTCAATTGATTTTTCAATCCTAAAATTTATTGATTTGAGGTTAGGTAAAATCAATTAATCTTCCTTTTTCCTTGCAAACAAAACTCATGCCAAATAAGCAATCTTTTCCTTGCTAAGTTATGTAGTTAGCAATGATAACTTCCTAGAGTTTAAGCATCATAAGAAACCTTTCATAATTCACACCTTCCATGATGATTCGTTGTAAAAAGAAAAGGGGATTAATAGTGCAAGATGCAATTTTATACCTTCTAGACTTAACTGAAGTATACTACTTTAGTGGGTAAATAATCTTTCTCATAATTCGTTTCAATGCATAATGCTTTTAAAAAAAAGGAAAACTATGTTTATACTTTATTTATTTTGCATGTTTAATTAAACTAAATTCCTTCATCATAAATAACTAGGACAAAATATATATTATCCCTAACAATTCATCTTGCACGATTGAATTAAAACCGATATAAAATTAAGAAGGAAAAACCTGGGTTTGGGGTGAGATATCCACATGGATACTGGGAGATGATCCTCCCGCAGCTACTCCTTGGACTTTCTTAGGAGGCATCGCCGTTGTAGTCCTTCGAACGTGGAAGCATCTTTACACTCCTTTTTAGAATTCCACCGTCGCTCCCTTGCACGTCAATACTCTTCTTCTCTTTTTCGAGTAGGGGAGAAACCAAGTCCAAGGGTATTTTGGAAAGGCACGGAACAGTTAAGGGTCTAGCCACAAGGAGGGGGAATAAGACCTTTAAGGTCTTAGTTTCTTTGGGAGGGAAAGGTTTACAAAGCCTAAAGAAAAGGCCCTATAGGGGTATATACACGGGAAAAAGGGTGTGTGTGTGTGTGGTTCCAAAAGGCATAAGAAGAGGCCTTGGGAAAACTTTGGTCACGGCAGTGAAAAGGACTTTAGGGGTTTTAAAACCCAGGGGGGAAAAGATGAAAGGCAGCACAAGGGGGAAAAAAAGGGGTGAATAGTTTTGAAGCCCAAATAAAAGTGGCTTATAGGGGGTTACATCCGGGGAGGAAAAGGGTCTTTAAGGCCTAAGGAAAAGACTTAATGATTTTTAACAGGGGGGTAAGTTCCAAGCCAAGGGGAAAGGTGAAGGGTGAAAGGGGGCTTATAGCACGGGGGGAAAAAGGGGTAAGAATCGCCCGTGAGGCGATTAAATCCCGGGGGGGAGGGTAAAGAGGTTATAAGAGCCTTCAAGAAGAAGGCTTCATAAAGCCACAAGAAGGGGGGCTTAGCTCTTCCCCTTAGAAGCTTCAAGAAGCTTCTAGAAGAAAACGTGGTATACCCACGTGGAGGAAAGGGTATGGTGGCAGCTGAGGTACTCCCAGGATGGTGACAGATGGCAGTCCATTGGCGACAGCGGCAACTGGCGCAAGGTGATGGCGGCGCTCCTCTTGCAGCAGTGGCGACTCCACTCCCTCCCTCTCACATGGCATTGATTATCACAGCCTCCCCTCCTCACGACCAGCCTTACGCCCTCTCTCACGGCCCTCGGCTGGAGACCCAGGCGGCGTTCCGTCCTGTCTCACAATCTCCCCTCCTTCCTCTAAACATCACGCAGCATTATATTTCCCCCCAGCTGTCCCTCTCTCACAATCCTGGCGGTGTCACGGCTGATGGCCCTCTCCTCCCAGCTCCCATGGCGATGGGTTTTATAGGGAGAGGGAAGGAATTCCTCCCTCCCTTCGTGTCGCCCTGCATGATTCTTCCTCCAGCAAGCTTCCACCGAGGAGCTTAGCCCTCCATTCTATTTCCCTCCCCTTACAGCATGACAGTCGGAATGGAATTTTTTTTTTTTTTTTTGCATTTGATATATTACAATTCTAGACTTATAATTAGGTTTATTCTTAAGTTTCTTCCCTTTCTCATTAGGAATATAAGCAAAAGCTAAGCATCTAAATACTTGGAGATGAGATATCTAAAAGGTGGATTCATAGAAGGCTTCATCCTATATCATACCTCTTAATACTTTAGTAGATGACCTATTCATCAAATATTAAGGATTATTGATTGCTTCAATCTAATAGTAATTTGCAAGATACTTGTCTTTCAGTATACATCTAGCTGCCTTGAACAAAGTCCACAAATAAAAGTCCCAAAAATACTATAAAAAAGTACTTTTATCATCTCAATTAAATGTAATTTGACATAGATAAAAAAGTTCATTTCTAGATACAGAAGCGCTATTACACATACAAAATTACTTTTGACACATTCAACTATTTAGTGAAGAATAAAAGTGAAATATGTTGAGATGAGATCAAGATACTAATATAAGTCTTCATCAAATCTAAAGTGAATAGAGATAATATTGATAATAGCAGTGAGATCTTTATTCACAATAGATGGGTACCTATGGTTTCTATGTAAGGGTAATGGGGTAATCCCTAAACCCATAGAAAGGAGCTCAATATGCTTAGATACAATGAAGACACAATGTAGAGTGTATAGGATATAGTCAGCTCTACTCAATACCATACTTTATGATGTCTATTCTCTACACAAAGATTGATTGTGCAATGAGAGTAGTGAACTTTCTATAACTATCATCTATCTTTAGTATGGTAGCTTAGACCAACTTATGTAAATTTCTCCTATGAGTGAATATTAAGCTTCCCTTTTGTAGATGGGTGCATCATTGTATGATGAATAACTCTTCTTCATACTAGATCATTATTGTAGCTCCATATATTTATCTCCCTAGATAGGTAGATAGATGTATTATTGAATTTTAGAAATTAAAATGTGATCATTCCATCTTTTCACACCTACAAAATTTGTTGGTTGGTTTGAGAGATACTAGTCATGTAAAACTACTTCCTATAAAGGTGATAATATTTGTTATCTAAAGATCTAAGTAATTACTAGAAGAATTATTGGCAGATTTTGAAACCTTCCGTAAAGAGCATTCTATTACTCCTTAAATTCCTTCCCTTAAGGGAATCTCCATTGTGCCAAAGTCCTACTCTGTATTTGTGAAAGACCTCCTTCCCTGGAGCTTTAGTAAATATGTCAACTACATTGTCTTTAGTATTGCAAAGATGTAACAATATATTATGACTATGAACTTTTTCACTAATAAAGTTGTCTTTCACTTCAATATGTTTAGTCCTTTTGTGCATGATTGGATTCTTTACTAAATGTTTAGTTGACATGTTATCACAAAGGATAGGAGTGGGATCAAAGGATACATAGAACCCAAGTTCTCACAAGCATCTCTTTAGCCAGATAGCTTCATCCTCCCATAATCGACGAGGCCAAGTGAAGTGATTTTCCTCTTGCAAATTGCATTGTTTGTTTCTGTCACCTCTTGCATTTTTTCTTCCTAGAGAGACTCTTATTGAGTTGCACCTCTTATTAGTATAGGTGAGTCACATTCTTGACCTTTGGTTCTTTGACTTTCCTAGACAATTTTTGGTAATTTTTAAGGATCTGAAAGGATTTTTTATTAGAAGTGGGCAAGGGCCTCAATACCATATCAAACCTATACTTTATTCTTTCAACCATACTAAAATCCTTGTATATTAAGGTTATCCTCTGAGGATGAGCAGTAGCAATGTAAGCATCACTCATAAATTTGATGATAAAATCTTCAACTACCTCTTGTAGACAAAGAATCACTTTTGCAAGTTGCCATTTCTTATGAACTCAAAATTCAATGGACACTCTTAACAATTTGTCAAAAATATCATTCACAACTCTAATGAAAGTTGTCTTTGGAACTATAGGCTGGGAACCTCTCTGGGCCTTCCTTATCTCACTAAAACAGTTTTGCATACAATATAAATTAGACCTCCTCTTTCTCTTTGGTGGCTTGGAAGGCTCTTTGGTTGGAATACAAGAGGGTCCAACTATATCAATTTACTAATTAGGAGCTCTGGGAGAGGTTGGAGCCTAGCCAATGTTGGGGGAGAGGAATTTCCACCAAGCTCAAAGGGTTGATGATCAACAAAAGGAGGTACTATTACTTGGACTTAAGAAATAGCTAATATTACATGCCTTGATACAAAATATTACTTTATGATTGGATCATAAAGCTTTTAAGCTTTACTTACATTACTATCCAACAAGAGTTTTCATTAAGTTTCATTCTTTCTCATCATGAGTATGAGCAAACGCTAAGCGTTTGAATACTTTGAGATGAGATACATGAAAATTGGATTTATAGAAGGTGTATATGGTGGAATACCTCCTAATGCTTTAGTAGAGGTTACGTATTCATCAAATAATGAGGAGTATTAATTGTTTCATCTCAATAGCCATTTGCAAGCTACTTGTCTTCTAGCATATATGTCTATAGGGTCCATATGCGAAGTGCCTAAGAATAGTATTAAAAAATAAAATTTTCACAAATAAAAGTGATTTAACGTAGATATAGAAGTGCTTTTATAGATACAAAAGCACTTTTGCAAGTGTCAAAGCACTTTTGTAATGCTCAGCTATTTAATAGAGAGAATAGTAGTGAAATGTGTTGAGATGAGAGCAAGACACTAATATAAGTGTTAATAAACTCTAGAATGGATAGAAATTTCAAGATTGATAATACTAGTGAAATATTTATTTATAATAGAAGGGTAGCTCACTTACTCAATTTATGGAGTGTCTAAGGATACCTCTTTGGGTGCTCAAGGAAGTTACTATATGTATATCCTCTACATCATGTGCGTTCAATGCCTATTTATAAATATCCTTATCTATGAATTTTTATTGTGTAAAACATAACCCTTTCTATCAATCTGTAAATATCCACTTTATACTACACCCTTCTATATGTAAAAAATGTATAAAAATTCTATTTTAAAAATACCTTATTTTGAACCCATGTGATGCACACATATTTACATGATTAACTTACTCGAGTTTGGGTGGCAACCAAAATCGTACTTGCCTACTTGAAAGCTCCTCAACCTTGGGATATTTTATATGTAAGTGATAAGCTCAATCTATATGGATTAAATTACTCTAATTATGTATGAAATTTTGTTGAAAGAATGACCTTCAAAATGGCAATTCTTCTTTCCTTGAAAATGGAGCAATCTCTTTGTGCTCCAAGAAGAAAAATACAGTCAATCTCTCATCTATAGAAGCTAAATACAAGACTTTATCTGCATTAACATCTTGCAATCTATATGACTAAATAGATGCTTGCAAAAACTTGTGTTCTATGGATTCTTTTACACTCTGATCCTTTTTTATAACATCTCAATTGAACAAGTGGATGGAATTGAGAGAGAATTAGATCAACAAAAAAGTGCATAATATCGATATATGGTTACTTCTTTGCAATACTAAAATGAATGTGAATGATATCTTTACTAAAGCTTTAGGGAAAGATCTCTTTCACAAACAGAGAGCATGACTTATCATGATAGATCTTCCCTTAATGGAAGGAAATCAAGGAGGAAGGGAAGGCTCATCATGGAATGCTTCAAAGATTTCCAACCATTACTTAGCTCTTTAGATTTCTTTCATCACTTTAACACTCTTAGATTATATTCATAGATTCTATTGAACTTGAGGGAAGATGTTAAAGTATGCAAGAGTCACACCATATCTTCATTAATGTTTGAAAAATGCTTTTGGGATAGCAAAGGTCAAAAGGTTTGTATTACAATGCTAATTCAATGTAAGTATGTAACGTGTCCACCTGTTCGCTCGTAGGACACGTCTTAGCAGCCCATCCGGAAGAGGGTCTAGAAAGCACCGCTTGGCACTCCCACGAAATGTCACAGGGTTTGCGATCTAGTCCTCCCGAGTCTGCCACGAAATGAAAGCACTCCGGTCATCCCCACTTAGGACCAACCTCAATTGGGGTTTTCCTAGTGGTCAAATTCCTAGAATGGCAGCTAGCGTCAAACCTCAGGCGAACTAATTTATGCAGAAACGTCAGGGTCGATGCAGATTCATGCTACACTTGATTCAAGGAGAATGGGAAATGAGAGAGATGCAAAGCTTGACCTCTCTACCATAAGGCATAGTCTCATTCCGTTCCCCTAAAACAGCATAAATCGGGACTCTAGTATCCTAGATTCTATGTCAACGTTCCTTACTATTCATTTCCTTCGAGAAAAGTTCTCAGCCAACCGAGACCACCCATCTGTAGGACGGACCCATGGCCACATCCACCGCACTTTCCTCATGTTTTCTTTAGTTGTCTAATTACCTACCACATTTAGTTGGACATGCATAAAACAGCTTCCTTAATTAGTCAATTAGTCACTCGTTCCTTCACATAATCTTAGTATTTGACATAGAAAAACAATGTCAAACAAGTTACTTTTCAAGAGGTTATCTTATTAATCAGTCTTTGGAATACATCATAATAATACAGCCCGAAGGCTAATCCATAATCCACCCAAAGGCGATCCATAATCTTCCCAAAGGCAATCCAACAATCCACAAGGATTACTTATCCAGGTTTCCACCCGTAGACTAGTATGCGAGCCTCGAGATCCAATCTTGAGTCACGTCGGTCTCTTGTATAGGACCTAGAAGGCAAGGGATTTACGGCCAAAGCCCCCTCTAGCACCCAAGCATCCTCCTACTCCAAGTAGCGCCCAAGTGTCCTCTTGCTCCAAGTAGCGCCCAACAGAGAGACCTCTCGCGGCGGGTTCGGTTCACGTTCCCGGGGCGGCTAACAACCCCCTTGGTTAGGGTCAGGCAGACAGTCAGGGGTAACTGATGCTGCCTCTCCCTCTAGGCCTTCAACCTGAAGAATTATTTATTTTTCCATATTTAGTTCCTTGAGAAAAGCAATGCCAATAGTGCTCCTAAACTGTACAAACACAATCGATCCTCCAGTGGTCGTTTTATTTGGCCAACTGCTAATGAGTGAATCCTCTTCTCCACATGCATCCAGCATACGATCCGGGATCAATGGCAACTTGGCAAGATCCCAAAGGGTTTATTTATTTACCCTTTTATCCTTAGGTTAGGGTTTATACCCTGTCAACCCAAATTAACCAACACCTTAGGTTCCTTAAGTTAAGACAATACATCTTGGTGACCATGTCGCTCTAACTTGATTTGTCAATTGCTCGTTACCTTAACTTGGAAACTTAGTAGCTGGATTACTCATCCTCTTGCAAGTTAGACTTGTGCTAGAACCTGTCAACCTTGTTCTAAGGAGTGGCAACTCTACTTTGTGATTCAACACAAAACCATGCGACATTGCAATCTTGTTGCATAGGAGTCGGATCTAACTTGTGGGTTCTATCTCCCATCAATGACGTACCTTGGTCAAGAAGTATGTTTAGTCAAGATGCAGGGTTTGGGGTGTCTTCTTACCCAACCCAATCCCTAACCTTACAAGGTCACCACGCTTGGTCCTAGGGATTCTAACTCAATCGAAAGTTTAGTATTAGGTTGATCAATTCTTAGGGTAAAAACCCTAGATCGTTAGTGTATGGGTGTCTAATTGACCCAAACATTCCGTGAATGTGGGTAGGACCTTTGGGTTTGAAGGTCTCGACTTGGCATCCCAAGTGCGATACTAGGCAGTTTTTCTAATGTGCTAAACCCTACCTAGCACTTTGAGGTATCCATCGTACCATCTAGTCATGCTTTTACGAATCCCTAGAGGGCTATAACATTACAAGTGATTTAGATAAATTGGTATACTTGTCTTCCGACAAGGAACGATCCTTTCTTAGAGATGCTAAACTTGTTCTAAAGGTGTAAATAGTTGCAAGACATCACATTATGTGTAAACATGTGATTCATTACTTCTGTACAACTATAAGGTTTGTAATAACTATTTCTTTTCCTTGCAAAAATCATGATGATTGACAATTCGGGAAATAACTTGCACAGAACCTACATAGATTTACATAAAGAGTTTTTCCTACAACCTTTCATTTAATCCAATCGAATTTCAGGCTTTGATATGACATGCAACCTTTTCTAGATGCAACTTCGATAAATGAAGTTCATGCATGATGAATATTATAAGACTAATGTTGACTTAATCCATTCTACAAGCATCTTCGCATGCAACATGCAAGTCCATAGTTTCATTTCCATGCCGTGCAATTCTTTGGACAACATCTAACCAATGTTAAGGATTTTTCCCCATGCGAATCACAACAAAGAAGTTATTGCCTAAATGCAATATACGCTTGTTCTTTCTTGCAAGGAAGACCAGGGTGAATTTAAACAAAATTTCCAACCTTTTAACCTATGCAATATGCGTTTAGGTTTGTCACTTTAGAAATGCACGAAAAGGGCAATATGCAACTAAGCTCGTAAGACGAATAAGTAATTTACATTCATAACTTTGGAAATGCAAGCAACCCAATTGCATGACATGCACTAACCCTTGTCCATCGTTTAAGGAGATAATTTCTCAAATGTATTTTTATCTTTACTACATGAATTAGAGATAAGCATAAATGCATTCTTCCCATGGAGTTAAGCGTGCCTAATGCATTTCTTTTACGTGGAATGAACTTGGGCTTGAGGGCTCGTGGGGATGTCCACGCGTATGCTCGGGTTTGGGACCTCCGCGCATGCGCCTTGCATCTTCTATTTTGGGGCCATTTATGCATCGTAATTTTTTTGTTGCAGCAACTTGCCTTGGGTTATTTGCACGTCCCAAAGACTTACAATCTGCGATCTTTCCCTCCTGCGCAGGATCAGGGCCTTGGGAGCTTGGATTTTTAAATCCTAGGGATAAGCCATATGCACTAGGCTTATAGAAGCTTGCCTTTAGAAGCTTCTAAGAAGCTTCTTTACTCTGTCACAGAACGTGATGTGGAGGGGGGTGTAATGATTTGAAGGGGGGAGATTGATGATGATGATGTCAGGGAATGGGTGGCGGTAGCAAGCGGCCCTCACGACAGTGGCGATGGCGGCTACATGGCGTTGTAAGGCGACGATGGAGGCCTACTTCATGGCTAAGGGGGAGGTTATATAGTGTGTAAGGGGGGGGGAGATCCACCACGTGGAGGCTTCATGCCTTCCCTCCCTCATGCATCCCCACACCACACTCCTCCCTCTCTCCACTTAACTCACTCCTCCACATACTCCCTCTCCCCCTGCCATGCATCGGGTGAGGGGAGGGGTAATCAATAAAAAAATTTGCACTACTTTAATCATTTATCCATTTTCCTTTATGTAAGGGGTGTTTCTTGTGCGGCTTATGGTTTTTAAGCCCCGGCCTCATTTGCACAATGTAGATGGGCTCATTATTGTGCATGCGGGGTAAGGACTTTGTCACTATCATTATTCCATTGCAGGAGATGACTTTGCACGGCTTTTGCACAGGTATGTGGTGATCAAGGTGTCAAGATTGTGGGAGAGAAGGAAGGAGTCTCACTTGTAGCTTTCTTACTTGCACAATGGGGGAATACACACAAAGGTGGAGGCTGAAAACAGTTTTCCTCTTCTTAGTTGTGTAAGCCAAAAATAACTCAAGTACATAGAAATAGAAGAACCCTATATATGGGTCTCAAAACAAACTCAACTAACTAAGGTGGCATACTAACTGAGCCGCGAACTAGAGTAGATAATGATATCTGTCATCTAGCTATTATTCATGGGCGGTGTACCAACCACATCTGCAAAACAACTGACAAGTCGGTGACATAAATGCACAACGGTCACCCTGGCATATCACGAGTGGAGCTCGATATCTCAACACCTCCCCTCGAGCTCAATCCCAATTCCTGCACACCAAGTAGGTCTCTGAACTTGCGCAGTTCTCTGTGCCCAATGCCTTCGTACATATGTCAGCTACTTGATCCTCTGTGCTGACATAAACTAGATCAATCAGACCTAGTAAAACCCTCTCCCGCACATAGTGATAATGCACCTCAATGTGCTTTGTTCTAGCATGATAGACTGGGTTATTTTCCAAGTTCATATTGTTCATGTTATCACAATAAATGACAACTGGCCCATCTGTAGGCTGATGCATATCATAAAGTAGCTTATGCAACCAAGCTACCTCACATGCAGCCATTGCTACGCCCCTGTACTCAGCCTCTGTGCTCGACAAGGCAACTGTAGGCTGTTTCTTGCTGCTCCAAGTGAATGCAGCACTCCCAAAAGAGAACACATATCCACTGGTAGATCGTCTATCAAAAAATACTACCAGCCCAATCAGCATCAGTGTATCCATGCAACTGTATCTGAACCCCAGTCTCATAAAGTAGTCCATACTGCAATGTGGACTTCACATACCTGAGTATGCGTCTAGCCGCATCCAAATGCGGTTTCCTTGGAGCCTGCATAAACTAACTTACCAATCCAACAACATAGTTCAAATCTGGCCTGGTAATAGTCATATAAATCAAACTTCCTACTATGCGTCTATACATAGTAGGGTCTTCCAAACGCTCACCTGCATCTGCGCTTAGCTTCACATTCTGCTCCAAAGGAACTGAAATAGGCTTACATCCTGTCATCCCATATTTGGACAGCATGTCCAATCCATACTGCCTCAGCAAGAGCCGTATTCCACTTGGTGATCTAATCACCTCAATGCCCAAGAAATAACACAGCTCTCCCAAATTCTTCATCTCAAACTTCTACTTCAATAGCATTTTCACATGAAGGATATCTTCATCACTGTCACCTGTCATAATCAAATCATCAACATAAATGACAAGTAGCATAATACCTTTCTCTGTTTTTCTCACATAAAGTGAGAAATCTGCCTTGAAAATCTGAAAGCCAATAGTGACAAGATATTGTCCTATCTTGTCAAACCATGCTCTAGGTGTTTGCTTCAAGCCATAGAATGCTTTCTTCAACCTACAAACAAACTCAGGATGAACAGCATGCACATAACTTGGTGGCTGCTCCATATATACCTCTTCTTGCAAATCACCATGCAAGAAGGCATTCTTTACATCCATCTGATGTAAAGACCATCCTTTTGATGTAGCCATCACAATGACTGCTCTTACGGTTACCATCCTTGCAACTGTACTGAATGTTTCTTCATAATCAATGCCATATGTTTGTGCATATCCCTTGACTACTAATCTTGCCTTGTATCTATTCACAGAACCATCTGCATTGTGTTTCACCTTCTAAACCCACTTACAACCAATTGCATTCTTATCTTTAGGCAAAGGTACCAATTTCCATGTAGCATTTGCTTCCAAGGCATCCATTTCTTCATCCATGGCTTTCTCCCATGGCTTGCTAAAAAGAAGTGGGTTCTGGTTCCTATATCATTTTGACCATATAGGCATTAGTGAATGGCTATAAATCCATCATATTTCAGCCTATCCACAGGATACCTAGCTCTGGTAGACCTGTGCAAAGTAGGTTCACTCCTAGGTGCTCTTAAAACATCCTTGGTCTTCCTTACTCCAGGTGTAACGATAGAAGGAATACCCAACTCATCATCAATGCTCTATTTTGAGCCACTGGATTCACCATCCACATAAGAGTGACCTGCATTCACATCAAACATGGGCTGATCTACCTTCTCTTTTCCTTTTCGTGATACCTGTATACCACTATCTGCATTGCTTTGAGAAGATTCTCCTTATCTCAATCTGCTTGTCCATGGCAAAGAATGTGAACCACCGCTAGAGGACGCTCCAGGTCCACTAATATCTTGTGACTGCTGCTGTGAATTCTGTGCAGCATTACCATTTTGTGCATCTACATTATCAATCACATTTACTGGTTTATACCAGCTACTCATCTCATTAAAAAAAACATCTCTGCTCACTATAAACTTATGAGTAGAAGGGTTATAGCATCTATACCATTTTTGCTGCAGAGAATAACCAATAAAGATGCACTTCTCAGCTTTTGGATCCAACTTGGATCTCAACTCATCTGGCATATGAACATAGGCAATACAACAAAAAATTTTCAAATGAGAAATATCTGGTTTCCTACCAGTATACCTCTCCTCTGGAGTCATGCCATGTATTGCTGCAGTGGGAGTCCTGTTCATTATGTAGACTGCTATAGCAACTGCCTCCGCCCAGTAAAAATCTGGCAGGTCTTTTTCATTGAGCATGGCACGAGATACCTCTCCAATATGCTTGTTTTTTCTTTCTGCAATTCCATTTTGTTGTGGGGTATGACTATATGAATAAGTCTACTTTATGCCATGCTCCTGCAAGAACCTTGCAAACTCATTTGAGAGGTACTCTCCCCCTCCATCTGACCTTAGGTATTTTATTTGCAGGCCTGATTCTTTTTCAACCATAGCTTTAAGAGTTTTGAAATGCCCAAAAACTTCACTTTTCTTTTTCATAAAACACACCCAAAATTTTCTGCTATAGTCATCAATAAAAGTGACAAAATAATGACATCCTCCAAGAGATGCAGCTTTAGTAGCCCACACATCAGAGTGGATTAATTCCAATGGCTTCTCACTCTCTTGAACATGTCTAGGAAATGGTTTCCTTGCATGTTTTCCAAATTGGCAAGCTTCACATACCTTATGCATTTCTGCAACCTTGAATTTAGGCAATCTTGCGACAATATTTTTGGCCTGCATTGATTTAAGTCGTTGTACATTAACATGACCAATGCGTTTATGCCAGATATCAATATCTGCAACTACACCGGTCCCATGTGCAAACATTGTTGCACTCAATTCAGACATGTCTGCATCCAACGTAAACATTCTGCTCTTCTTCTTTCCTTTTGCTATCAAGCGACCTTTATTTTTCATATCCTCAACAAAGCATCCATAAGGATTAAATCTGACCTGCAAGCCTTGCTCAACCATTTGACCAACAGAAACCAGATTCTTGGTGATATTCAGGACATGAATGTAATATTTCCATTATGAGAATATTTCTAAACCCACGTGATAGTCATGCAAGGAATTCCATCATCCAAAAATTACGCCAATGATGTGATTTTCGAATGTCACACTACGTATCTTAATCCCTGCTTGCATAAACGAGTTAATCGAATTTACATGGGAACCTCCTCCTAGAAAGCCAAAAGGATAACCTTTGGATTAAAGGAATTTTTTATTATTATTCCCCTTTTTTCCCCCAACGGCTGTCATGCTGGAAGGGAGGGGAATAGCAAGGATGACTAAGCATCCTTGCTGGGGGTCGTAGGGTGGGATAAACCCATGCACGAGCCACGTGGGGAGGGAAGGTACCTCTCCCCCCCCTCCCATATAAACCCTGTGGGAGGAAGGGAAGGATTGGAGAGGGAGAAGGAGACGGACAGCCATCGCCCTGTTGAAGTCGGGATGCTGTGCAAAGGAGGGTCGAAAGGAGGCACCGCCATGGGACATTGGGCATCGTGAGTAAAGGAAGTGCTACCCCCACTCTATAGTATCGTGAGGAGAGAGAGAGAGATCAAAGACAAACTGGCCGCTACGTCTGGGAGTGGAGACGAGGCACCACTGTCTGCCGAAGGCCAAGATGGCGTCACCTTTGCTGACGGGCCGCCCCAACAGTCAAACGCCACCAATTCGGCGTTGAAAAACTTCCCCTCTTGCCACGTTCTGAGGGGAAGCTTCTAAGGGGGGGGCTAGATAAGCCCCCTTTCACCCCCTTCTTGTACCTTTTAAAATCCCTTAAGCCCTTTCATTTTCCCTCCCCCGTTCTTTCAAAAATTTTCACCCCCTCCTTGTACGTTATGAAGCCCTTTTAACTCCCATATCCAAAACCCTTTTCCATGGGTATTAGAACCCCCTCCGCCGGGATTTAAAAAGCCCTTAAATCCCCTTTCACCCTCGTACTAAAGCCTTTTTCTTTCACTTGGAGTCACTTTTCCCCCCAAGCACAAAGGCCTTATGGGTCTTATTACTTCTTTACCTGTGTATAATCTCTAAAAGACCTATTCCCTTGGCTTTGGAATCACTCTTCCTGTGGCCTCTTAAAACCACTTCTCCCATGATTACCCTTAAGCCTTTACCTTGGCATCAAAAACCTTTCACCTTCCCCCATGTGTAAGCCCCCATAAGCCCTTTTTCTCCAAGTTTGACCTAAGGGCCCTTAGACCCTTACTTATAATCTTTACGGCTATTATTTTTCTTTAAAGCTCTCCTACACCTTGTGTCTTCTCCACCCCTTGTTATTTCCGTTCGTGCGAGCTTACAAATACCATTAAGCCTTCCCCATGGCTTCAATGGGTCTTAGTTGTAAAAGTTTCTAAAAATACCCTTTTCAATTCCCGAATTCAAGGAGGGAAACCTTCCAAAAACTACTTTGACGAACGGTGCAAGGAGCGACGGTGGAGTTCTAAGGAGAAGTTGTAAAGCTGCTTCCACGTGCGACGGACCACACTTGCAATGCCTCCTAAGAAAGTCCAAGGCGTAGCCGCGGGAGGGACATCTCCCGGTATCCATGTGGATATCTCACCTCAAAGCCAGGTTTTCTTCTTGATGTTAATTTGGGTTTTAGTCAATCATGCAAAGAAAAATTGTTAAGGAAATATATTTATTTGATCAAGTTATTTTTAACGAAGTAGTTAGCTTATGAATGACAATTGGCTTTCTTCAAGTTGCATCAAGCATTATAGAATCATAGGCAAAAACTATCCATTTGCTATAGTAATATAGCCCTAAAATGAAAAGTTTATATCTTGCGCCATTAGTATTCCTTTCGCAACGAATCATGGCAAAAAGGCTAAATTCATGAAAGATTTCTTTCGATGCTCAAATTACTAGAGAGTTATCTTTGCTAGTTGCACATCTAGCAAGGCAACTGTTGTAATTAGCATGAGTTCATCTTTAAAGGAAACGGAAGTTAAACATTAATAAGTATAAAAATTAGATATACGAACTCATTTGGATAGAAAATGTAATAGGAAGTTGCTGGATGACACTCTATTAACACTTTTCCCCTGCAAATTGAGGACTTGGAATAAATAAAGTGTGTATTCACTAATTCCTTAGCTAGGTATTTAGGAGTATCGTCACTCTTTGTATCATCATGACATTAGGCTATATGCCAAATTAAACTGTATTGATTGAGAAAGTTAATCGAAGATAGTAAAAACGTGCCAAGACGAGTAAGTTTACCTTCCAAAAGCTGACCAAACAAATCTTTCCAAAAGATAACCGGACCAATCTAGACATAGAAACATTCATACCCTAAAACACTGGACTACTTACCTTACCGCAAGGACCATAAATTCATAAAGATAAGAAATTAGGATTCATCCCTAGGGTTCTTAAATGAAGAAACCCTAGGCCTGACATACGTCAGGTTTATTCCGTCGCCGGACTTGCTCAACATGTGTGAAATCATTTTTGTGATCAATTTACAAAGAGAAAAGGAAAAAAAAAATCATTTTCAAAGACGGCAGGTCTTTATGCAAGTTATCTTACAAAAAGACGTAGTTTTTTTTATATCCTTCAAAATAAGAAAAGTTGTAAAATAGGAACTAGCATATCTAAGGTATCTTAGGGTAAACCAAACTAGGTATACCCTACATCCGAATATAAGGGATCTTACCAAGTTACAAAACATCTTAAGAACGACTGCTGATACTCTCAAAAAGGAAAGAACACTTCTTTAGCAGTTTGCCATACAACTGGGTTGGTTAATGGAAATGTTTGTGCTTGCTAGAGATTTAGAGCTCTGTTTGATTTATGAATTACAAATTAAATAAGTATCTATACTACAGGTTAAAAGCCTGAAGGGAGAGGCAGCTTCAGTTACCCCCGACTGCCTGCCTGACCCTAACCAAGGGGGTTGTTTTACCGTGCCGGGAACATGGACCGAACCCGCCGCGAGAGGTCTCGCCGTTGAGTTCCACTTGGAGCAGGAGGACGCTTGGGTGCGAGGGGGGGCTCTGGCCGTAAATCCCTCGCCTTCCGGGTCCTGCACAAGGGACTAACGCGACTCGGGATTGGATCCCGAAGCCCGTATACTAGTTGACGGGTGGAAGCTTGGAATAGTGATCCCTGGAGATTACTTGTTAGCCTCCGGGCAGATTATGGATAAGCCTACGGGCGGAACTTCTTGTAATTCAAAGATAAAATGATGAGATGTTGAAAGAACTTAGTTGATATTGTTTTTATATGTCACGTGATAAGATTACGTGAAGGAACTAGTCCTTAAACAAGATTAATTAAAGAAGCTGATTGTTATATGTCAAATTAATGTGTTAGATAATTACATAACTAAAACAAATCGAGGAAAGTGCGGAGGATGGACCATGGGTCCGTCCTACGGTTGGGTGGTCCCGGTTAGCCGGGAACTTTTCTCATAAATCTCGAAAGACAGCGGAATGATCATCATCATCAAATAGAATAACGAGAGCGATCACTTAGAGTTACGTCTTACCCAATTTACGTTGTTTTAGGGGAACGGAATTGGACTATGCCTTATGGCAGAGAGGTTGAGCTTAGCATCCCTCTCGTTTCCCATTCTCCTTGAACCAAGTGCAGCGTGAATCCACTTCGGACCTGGCGTTTCTGCGTAAAGTAGTTCGCTCGGGTCTGACGCTAGTTGCTGTTAGCTAGTGACCCATTAGGAAAACCCTAATTCCGGTCGATCCTAAGTGGAAACGGCCAGGATACTTCCACTACGTGGCAGACGCGGGAAGAACTAGATCGCAAAACCCGTAACATTCCATGGGAGTGTCGGGTGGAGCTTTCTAGACATCCTTTCCAATGGACTGCTAAGACGTGTCCTGGATGATACTAGGGGACATGTTACAGTTGGTATCAGAGCCGACCAACAACGGAATTTTTTTTATGAGATCTCAATAAAATGAAGTAAAGAAACTGTTGTTGTCCAAACATTTCCTCATCTTCAATACTGTCTTACAGAACTATGAAGCGTGGAACAAGTTTTTGGTGTTCCGGGTCATGTTTATGACTGCAATGCATTCTCCGCATTATAGACAAAGAGTTGGGATGATGAACATCCTGGAGCAGATTTATAATCCATCATCTTTATATATAGAACGAAGATGACTGGGTCTTCAGGAATCTACTACATAGCTGCCCACCGGTTCACTTATCTACAGACCAACCTAAAGAGGATCAAGTGGTTGGAAGACTTGAAAGTCGTGAAGCTGTTCATTTTTGTGGAAGCTCATGTAAATTCGACTTTACATATTCAGGGTCGGAGGGTTGAAATGAACTCATATGTATATGAGGAAGTAACCCGTGTAATCCCAGCCGACAGGATTAAGGTGTTGGGCCGCCATGAGAAGTATGGATTCCAACGAAAAGGATATCCTGAACTTCCAATGAATTATCGATTCCTAAAGATCCATGACCCAAAACCCTACTATTACACAGTTCCTGTAGACAAATGCAATACAACGTTGTTCTCCCAAAACTGAATGTAATGATTGGATTATCATCACACAAGATGTTGTATAAGGCTACGCCCATGTAAATATAAATAAGGACTTCTTTTATCAATATCCGACTGTGCATCAGAGTTGTTAAAAAAGTTAAGTAGCTTCATGATTTACGAGATAGCTGATCTAAAGATAAGCTAACGTCAATTATCATATAATAACGTTAAGAAAACTTTTATCCAGGCACAACCCCAGGTACAGGTTCCAAATTCGCCCCCTACATCAAGTACTGCTGTGATCCAGGAGAAGAAGTTCCTCCTCAAGCAGATAAAGCCACCCGAGTTTGACAGAAGAGGCAGATTCGTTCAGTCTGATGCTGAAATTTGGATTGAATCTATGGAGGATTACTTTGAAGCAGCTGGTACTGCACCTACCAATCAGGCCATGCTCGCCAAATTAAAACTCACCGGTGAAGCTAGACTATGGTGGAAACAATGGTACAGGGATCAAGGGACTTCAGAGGGGTCCGTTACCTGGGAGAAGTTAAAGAAAGCCGTGTAGGGGAGATATTTGCCACCTGCATATCGTACACAGAAAATGAATGAGTTCTACGAGCTAAAACAGCTAGGACTCACCCTTGACGCATACTACTCTAAATTTGTCTCACTCTTAAAGTATGCGCCACAGATGGACATGACGCAGCAGGTGTCCAAATTTTGCGCGAGCTTAAATCCACCCGTAAATACCCGTCTCGAATCTATGCGTCCGTCAGATCTTCAGGATGCACTCATTAGAGTGGCGCCTATAATTCAGGAAGTGCAAGCTAGACCAAGGGGTAACAAAAATTGGTCCTATAGCGACCCGAACAGAGGAACATTCAGACCCCAAGTGAAGAGAGTTCAAGGACACAATCAGGGACAAAGGAAGAAAGCAAGGACAAATAACGTCAACAACTTTGTTCCTACTCATAGTAATGGCCGAAACCTCCGATGTTTCCACTGCAACGAACTCGGTCACTTCAAAAGGCAATGTCCCAAGCTCAGCAAGGGACATCATCAAGGTGCAGGCCGCGGTCAAGGAGCCGCCACCCGTGGAAGAGGAAGAACTGCCTGCATTACCAATAGGCAAAGATGCGAAGCAGAAGAAGAGGAAGATCCGACTATGGAAGGAGAATTCGAAAGAGCGACAATCCATGCCGCTTTACACAAGAAGGGGCCGAATTGCCAGTTCTCGGTGATTCAAACACCGTCGGACTATCAAGGTAAAGATTTCAAAACCTTGATTGATTGTGGCAGTACACATTCCTTTATCTCACCAGCATGTGCAAAAAGATTAGGAATAGCCACAATAGAAGCACCTACCCTACTTGTGGAATTGGCAAACGGTCGTGAGGTAACTTGTACCAGGCAGACTGGTAAGGAAGAATTCTTTCTGGGAGGAAAGAAAACCTCAGTCAAATTCAGAGTCATGAATTTAGGTATCCATGAGTGTCTACTCGGGATGGATTGGCTTAAGCCTAATGACGCCCACATCCACTGTGGAAAGGGTCGAGTTTCCTTTCAAAACTCTGAAAGGGAGTTTGTTACAACTCAAGGTGAGGCAGGAGTGCCAAGAATCCAATTAGCCAAAGTATCGCGGATCATAAAAGGAGTCAGAAAAGGATTAGCCGTTTACCTGATCAAACTCAACAAGTTAGATCAAAAGCAAGAGTCTCATGAAGGACCTTCTTGGCTAAAGGAATACGCTGACGTATTCCCTGAGGAATTGATTGAACTTCCGCCGCCAAGAGAAGTTGATCATGAAATAAGGCTAGTGCCTGGAGTTGCGCCAATTGCAAAGAGACCTTATAGAATGTCCATACCGGAAGCTATTGAGTTGAAGGAACAACTCAAGCAACTGTTAGATCAGGGTTACATCCGGCCTAGCAACTCACCATGGGGAGTTCAAGTACTATTCCAGAAAAAGAAAGATGGGACACTTCGACTATGTATTGATTACCGTGGGTTGAATCAATCAACAGTCAAGAATAAGTATCCTATTCCTAGAATAGATGAGCTTCTTGATTGCCTTCAAGGTGCAAAGATCTTCTCCAAGATTGATCTCAGATCAGGTTACTATCAAATAAGGATCAAGGAAGAAGATATTCCAAAAACGGCCTTCAATACAAGATATGGGCACTTTGAGTTCTTGGTTATGTCATTTGGGCTTACAAATGCACCTGCCACCTTCAATAGATTAATGCAGGATATTTTTACACCATATCTTGATGATTTCGTACTTGTCTTCTTTGATGACACTTTAGTCTATTCTAAACAGGAAGAAGATCATGAACCTCAACTACGGATTGTCCTTGAGACAATGAGGTCTCATAAGCTGTATGCAAAAATGAAGAAGTGTGCATTCTTCAAGCGTCAGATTGAATATCTGGGATTCATAGTATCATCAGAGGGAATATCAGTAGACCCAGCCAAAGTCAAGGATGTGCTTGAATGGCCAATACCAATATCCGTTAAAGAAATACGTAGCTTTCTTGGCTTGACAGGATGGTATAGGGTCTTTATCAAAAACTATGCTTTGATTGCAGCACCTCTTACAGACTTACTAAAGAAGCAGACTTCTATTACATGGTCAACTCCCGAACAAAATAGTTTCGACAAATTAAAGCAAAGTTTGGTATCAGCACCTATTCTAAAACTCCCTGACCTCAATAAGGAGTTCGAGGTAGTAACTGATGCCAGCATTCTTGCCTTGGGGTGTGTACTTATGCAGGAAGGTCATCCAGTAGCATATTCTTCAAGGAAATTGAAGAGTCATGAAAAGAATTATGCCACGCATGATCTAGAATTATTAGCTGTCATCCATGCTCTAAAGCTTTGGAGACACTACCTGTTGGGTAACAAGTTTACTCTAGTAACCGATCATAAGAGTCTCAAATGGATTTTTACCCAGAACGAGCTCAACATGAGGCAACGTCGGTGGATTGAAGTATTGGAGGAGTATGATTTTGAAATCAAGTACCGACCAGGGAAAGAGAATGTAGTTGCCGATGCACTCAGTCGCAAGGCATTCTTAAATTCCCTAATCTTGCAGAATCCATCAACGACCAGATCTTTGGCTACAAAGGTATCTATGCCAAGCAACCCTATATTGGAACTAGCTAGAGAGGAAGCAAGCCATGATTTGGCCTACCAAACAATGATAAAAGAAATATCTACCAAGGAGTAGAATCTGAAGTTACAAGCTAAGTATCAGGAATTTTCCATTGATAATGGACTTGTCTACTACAGAACAAGGCTGTGTATAACAACAAGCCAGTCACTTAAGCAGAAGATATTATGGGAAGCTCATGATTCCCCTTTCGCAGGACATCCTGGCTATGCAAAAACTCTTAATGCAGTTAGGAAAAGCTACCACTGGGAGAGGCTCAAAGGTGACATTCTCAAGTATGTCACTGAATGTTTGTCTTGCCAACGTATCAAGGCCGAACATGTCATGATGCCAGGGAAACTGCAACCGCTTGACATTCCCCAAATGAAATGGGAATTCATCAGTATGGATTTTGTTGTGGGCTTACCCCAAGTCCAAGGAGGATACAATTCCATTATGGTTGTGGTTGACATGCTTACCAAGGTTGCACACCTGATTCCAGTAAAGAGAAACTATAAAGTCTCTGACATTGCAAGATTGTTTATCAAGGAAATATTCAAGCTACATGGGTTACCTAAAAGAATCATTAGTGATCGAGATTCTCTCTTCACTTCACACTTTTGGAGAGCTATCTTTGAAGCTATTGGAACTCAACTCTATTTTAGCACCGCCTACCATCCCCAAACGGATGGACAAACAGAGCGAGTGAATCAAATCATTGAGGATATGCTTAGGGCATACTGCTGTCGAGAGCCGAAGACGTGGATTCAATACTTGCCATTAGTTGAATTTGCCTACAATGCTTCTTACCAGCAGAGCATTCAAGTGACCCCTTTCCAGGCATTGTATGGTCATGATTGTCAAAGTCCCCTAAACTTTTCTGATCCAACCCTAAGAGTTGAAGCTTCAAGACAAATGTTGGAGGACATGGATGACCAAATAAAGTCAATAAGACAAGACATACAAGCAGCCAAGGATAGACAAAAGGCATATGCGGATTTGAAACGTCAAGAGAGGGTCTTCGAAGAAGGAGACATGGTCTTCATTCGTGTACGTCCTAAAAGGAGTTCTCTATCTCTAGGAAAATGCAGGAAGCTAAGTCCAAGGTATTGTGGGCCGTATAATAATCCTGATGACCTAAAAGTTCACAATGTATTCCATATTAGTCTCTTAAAAAAATATGTACCCAACCCTAATCATGTACTTGATGACCAACAAATTGTAATGCCTAGTCAAGGAGTCCTTGAACTAAGACGGGATAAGATTTTAGATGTTAGGGAGAGACAGTTAAGATCTAGAACCTTGAAAGAATGCCTCGTCCAGTGGAAAGATTATCCCGAAGAGGATGCTACTTGGATAGATGAAAGCTCTCTCAACCATCAATATCCCCAGTTTACTTCGAGATGAGGACATCTCGATTCCTCCAAGGGGGAGAGAATGTAATATTTCCATTATGAGAATATTTCTAAACCCACGTGATAGTCATGCAAGGAATTCCATCATCCAAAAATTACGCCAATGATGTGATTTTCGAATGTCACACTACGTATCTTAATCTCTGCTTGCATAAACGAGTTAATCGAATTTACATGGGAACCTCCTCCTAGAAAGCCAAAAGGATAACCTTTGGATTAAAGGAATTTTTTATTATTATTCCCCTTTTTTCCCCCAGCGGCTGTCATGCTGGAAGGGAGGGGAATAGCAAGGATGACTAAGCATCCTTGCTGGGGGTCGTAGGGTGGGATAAACCCATGCACGAGCCACGTGGGGAGGGAAGGTACCTCTCCCCCCCCTCCCATATAAACCCTGTGGGAGGAAGGGAAGGATTGGAGAGGGAGAAGGAGACGGACAGCCATCGCCCTGTTGAAGTCGGGATGCTGTGCAAAGGAGGGTCGAAAGGAGGCACCGCCATGGGACATTGGGCATCGTGAGTAAAGGAAGTGCTGCCGCCTCTCTATAGTATCGTGAGGAGAGAGAGAAAGATCGAATACAAACTGGCCGCTACGTCTGGGAGTGGAGACGAGGCGCCACTGTCTGCCGAAGGCCAAGATGGCGTCACCTTTGCTGACGGGCCGCCCCAACAGTCAAACGCCACCAATTCGGCGTTGAAAAACTTCCCCTCTTGCCACGTTCTGAGGGGAAGCTTCTAAGGGGGGGCTAGATAAGCCCCCTTTCACCCCCTTCTTGTACCTTTTAAAATCCCTTAAGCCCTTTCATTTTCCCTCCCCCGTGCTTTCAAAAATTTTCACCCCCTCCTTGTACGTTATGAAGCCCTTTTAACTCCCATATCCAAAACCCTTTTCCATGGGTAATAGAACCGCCTCCGCCGGGATTTAAAAAGCCCTTAAATCACCTTTCACCCTCGTACTAAAGCCTTTTTCTTTCACTTGGAGTCACTTTTCCCCCCAAGCACAAAGGCCTTATGGGTCTTATTACTTCTTTACCTGTGTATAATCTCTAAAAGACCTATTCCCTTGGCTTTGGAATCACTCTTCCTGTGGCCTCTTAAAACCACTTCTCCCGTGATTACCCTTAAGCCTTTACCTTGGCCTCAAACACCTTTCACCTTCCCCCATGTGTAAGCCCCCATAAGCCCTTTTTCTCCAAGTTTGACCTAAGGGCCCTTAGACCCTTACTTATAATCTTTACGGCTATTATTTTTCTTTAAAGCTCTCCTACACCTTGTGTCTTCTCCACCCCTTGTTATTTCCGTTCGTGCGAGCTTACAAAGACCATTAAGCCTTCCCCATGGCTTCAATGGGTCTTAGTTGTAAAAGTTTCTAAAAATACCCTTTTCAATTCCCGAATTCAAGGAGGGAAACCTTCCAAAAATTACTTTGACGAACGGTGCAAGGAGCGACGGTGGAGTTCTAAGGAGAAGTTGTAAAGCTGCTTCCACGTGCGACGGACCACACTTGCAATGCCTCCTAAGAAAGTCCAAGGCGTAGCCGCGGGAGGGACATCACCCGGTATCCATGTGGATATCTCACCTCAAAGCCAGGTTTTCTTCTTGATGTTAATTTGGGTTTTAGTCAATCATGCAAAGAAAAATTGTTAAGGAAATATATTTATTTGATCAAGTTATTTTTAACGAAGTAGTTAGCTTATGAATGACAATTGGCTTTCTTCAAGTTGCATCAAGCATTATAGAATAATAGGCAAAAACTATCCATTTGCTATAGTAATATAGCCCTAAAATGAAAAGTTTATATCTTGCGCCATTAGTATTCCTTTCGCAACGAATCATGGCAAAAAGGCTAAATTCATGAAAGATTTCTTTCGATGCTCAAATTACTAGAGAGTTATCTTTGCTAGTTGCACATCTAGCAAGGCAACTGTTGTAATTAGCATGAGTTCATCTTTAAAGGAAACAGAAGTTAAACAACTTTGTTCCTACTCACAGTAATGGCCGAAACCTCCGATGTTTCCACTGCAACGAACTCGGTCACTTCAAAAGGCAATGTCCCAAGCTCAACGAGGGACATCGTCAAGGTGCAGGCCGCGGTCAAGGAGCCGCCACCCGTGGAAGAGGAAGAACTGCCTGCATTACCAATAGGCAAAGATGCGAAGCAGAAGAAGAGGAAGATCCGACTATGGAAGCAGAATTTGAAAGAGCGACAATCCATGCCGCTTTACATAAGAAGGGGCCGAATCGCCAGTTCTCGGTGATTCAAACACCGTCGGACTATCAAGGTAAAGATTTCAAAACCTTGATTGATTGTGGCAGTACACATTCATTTATCTCACCAGCATGTGCAAAAAGATTAGGAATAGCCACAATAGAAGCACCTACCCTACTTGTGGAATTGGCAAACGGTCGTGAGGTAACTTGTACCAGGCAAACTGCTAAGGAAGAATTCTTTCTGGGAGGAAAGAAAACCTCAGTCAAATTCAGAGTCATGAATTTAGGTATCCATGAGTGTCTACTCGGGATGGATTGGCTTAAGCCTAATGACGCCCACATCCACTGTGGAAAGGGTCGAGTTTCCTTTCAAAACTCTGAAAGGGAGTTTGTTACAACTCAAGGTGAGGCAGGAGTGCCAAGAATCCAATTAGCCAAAGTATCGCGGATCATAAAAGGAGTCAGAAAAGGATTAGCCGTTTACCTGATCAAACTCAACAAGTTAGATCAAAAGCAAGAGTCTCATGAAGGACCTTCTTGGCTAAAGGAATACGTTGACGTATTCCCTGAGGAATTGATTGAACTTCCGCCGCCAAGAGAAGTTGATCATGAAATAAGGCTAGTGCCTGGAGCTGCGCCAATTGCAAAGAGACCTTATAGAATGTCCATACCGGAAGCTATTGAGTTGAAGGAACAACTAAAGCAACTGTTAGATCAGGGTTACATCCGGCCTAGCAACTCACCATGGGGAGTTCCAGTACTATTCCAGAAAAAGAAAGATGGGACACTTCGACTATGTATTGATTACCGTGGGTTGAATCAATCAACAGTCAAGAACAAGTATCCTATTCCTAGAATAGATGAGCTTCTTGATTGCCTTCAAGGTGCAAAGATCTTCTCCAAGATTGATCTCAGATCAGGTTACTATCAAATAAGGATCAAGGAAGAAGATATTCCAAAAACGGCCTTCAATACAAGATATGGGCACTTTGAGTTCTTGGTTATGTCATTTGGGCTTACAAATGCACCTGCCACCTTCAATAGATTAATGTAGGATATTTTTAGACCATATCTTGATGATTTCGTACTTGTCTTCTTTGATGACACTTTAGTCTATTCTAAACAGGAAGAAGATCATGAACCTCAACTACGGATTGTCCTTGAGACAATGAGGTCTCATAAGCTGTATGCAAAAATGAAGAAGTGTGCATTCTTCAAGCGTCAGATTGAATATCTGGGATTCATAGTATCATCAGAGGGAATATCAGTAGACCCAGCCAAAGTCAAGGATGTGCTTGAATGGCCAATACCAATATCCGTTAAAGAAATACGTAGCTTTCTTGGCTTGACAGGATGGTATAGGGTCTTTATCAAAAACTATGCTTTGATTGCAGCACCTCTTACAGACTTACTAAAGAAGCAGACTTCTATTACATGGTCAACTCCCGAACAAAATAGTTTCGACAAATTAAAGCAAAGTTTGGTATCAGCACCTATTCTAAAACTCCCTGACCTCAATAAGGAGTTCGAGGTAGTAACTGATGCCAGCATTCTTGCCTTGGGGTGTGTACTTATGCAGGAAGGTCATCCAGTAGCATATTCTTCAAGGAAATTGAAGAGTCATGAAAAGAATTATGCCACGCATGATCTAGAATTATTAGCTGTCATCCATGCTCTAAAGCTTTGGAGACACTACCTGTTGGGTAACAAGTTTACTCTAGTAACCGATCATAAGAGTCTCAAATGGATTTTTACCCAGAACGAGCTCAACATGAGGCAACGTCGGTGGATTGAAGTATTGGAGGAGTATGATTTTGAAATCAAGTACCGACCAGGGAAAGAGAATGTAGTTGCCGATGCACTCAGTCGCAAGGCATTCTTAAATTCCCTAATCTTGCAGAATCCATCAACGGCCAGATCTCTGGCTACAAAGGTATCTATGCCAAGCAACCCTATATTGGAACTAGCTAGAGAGGAAGCAAGCCATGATTTGGCCTACCAAACAATGATAAAAGAAATATCTACCAAGGAGCAGAATCTGAAGTTACAAGCTAAGTATCAGGAATTTTCCATTGATAATGGACTTGTCTACTACAGAACAAGGCTGTGTATAACAACAAGCCAGTCACTTAAGCAGAAGATATTATGGGAAGCTCATGATTCCCCTTTCGCAGGACATCCTGGCTATGCAAAAACTCTTAATGCAGTTAGGAAAAGCTACCACTGGGAGAGGCTCAAAGGTGACATTCTCAAGTATGTCACTGAATGTTTGTCTTGCCAACGTATCAAGGCCGAACATGTCATGATGCCAGGGAAACTGCAACCGCTTGACATTCCCCAAATGAAATGGGAATTCATCAGTATGGATTTTGTTGTGGGCTTACCCCAAGTCCAAGGAGGATACAATTCCATTATGGTTGTGGTTGACATGCTTACCAAGGTTGCACACCTGATTCCAGTAAAGAGAAACTATAAAGCCTCTGACATTGCAAGATTGTTTATCAAGGAAATATTCAAGCTACATGGGTTACCTAAAAGAATCATTAGTGATCGAGATTCTCTCTTCACTTCACACTTTTGGAGAGCTATCTTTGAAGCTATTGGAACTCAACTCTGTTTTAGCACCGCCTACCATCCCCAAACGGATGGACAAACAGAGCGAGTGAATCAAATCATTGAGGATATGCTTAGGGCATACTGCTGTCGAGAGCCGAAGAGGTGGATTCAATACTTGCCATTAGTTGAATTTGCCTACAATGCTTCTTACCAGCAGAGCATTCAAGTGACCCCTTTCCAGGCATTGTATGGTCATGATTGTCGAAGTCCCCTAAACTTTTCTGATCCAACCCTAAGAGTTGAAGCTTCAAGACAAATGTTGGAGGACATGGATGACCAAATAAAGTCAATAAGACAAGACATACAAGCAGCCAAGGATAGACAAAAGGCATATGCGGATTTGAAACGTCAAGAGAGGGTCTTCGGAGAAGGAGACATGGTCTTCATTCGTGTACGTCCTAAAAGGAGTTCTCTATCTCTAGGAAAATGCAGGAAGCTAAGTCCAAGGTATTGTGGGCCGTATAATAATCCTGATGACCTAAAAGTTCACAATGTATTCCATATTAGTCTCTTAAAAAAATATATACCCAACCCTAATCATGTACTTGATGACCAACAAATTGTAATGCCTAGTCAAGGAGTCCTTGAACTAAGACGGGATAAGATTTTAGATGTTAGGGATAGACAGTTAAGATCTAGAACCTTGAAAGAATGCCTCGTCCAGTGGAAAGATTATCCCGAAGAGGATGCTACCTGGATAGATGAAAGCTCTCTCAACCATCAATATCCCCAGTTTACTTCGAGATGAGGACATCTCGATTCCTCCAAGGGGGAGAGAATGTAATATTTCCATTATGAGAATATTTCTAAACCCACGTGATAGTCATGCAAGGAATTCCATCATCCAAAGATTACGCCAATGATGTGATTTTCGAATGTCACACTACGTATCTTAATCTCTGCTTGCATAAACGAGTTAATCGAATTTACATGGGAACCTCCTCCTAGAAAGCCAAAAGGATAACCTTTGGATTAAAGGAATTTTTTATTATTATTCCCCTTTTTTCCCCCAGCGGCTGTCATGCTGGAAAGGAGGGGAATAGCAAGGATGACTAAGCATCCTTGCTGGGGGTCGTAGGGTGGGATAAACCCATGCACGAGCCACGTGGGGAGGGAAGGTACCTCTCCCCCCCCTCCCATATAAACCCTGTGGGAGGAAGGGAAGGATTGGAGAGGGAGAAGGAGACGGACAGCCATCGCCCTGTTGAAGTCGGGATGCTGTGCAAAGGAGGGTCGAAAGGAGGCACCGCCATGGGACATTGGGCATCGTGAGTAAAGGAAGTGCTGCCGCCTCTCTATAGTATCGTGAGGAGAGAGAGAAAGATCGAATACAAACTGGCCGCTACGTCTGGGAGTGGAGACGAGGCGCCACTGTCTGCCGAAGGCCAAGATGGCGTCACCTTTGCTGACGGGCCGCCCCAACAGTCAAACGCCACCAATTCGGCGTTGAAAAACTTCCCCTCTTGCCATGTTCTGAGGGGAAGCTTCTAAGGGGGGGCTAGATAAGCCCCCTTTCACCCCCTTCTTGTACCTTTTAAAATCCCTTAAGCCCTTTCATTTTCCCTCCCCCGTGCTTTCAAAAATTTTCACCCCCTCCTTGTACGTTATGAAGCCCTTTTAACTCCCATATCCAAAACCCTTTTCCATGGGTAATAGAACCCCCTCCGCCGGGATTTAAAAAGCCCTTAAATCACCTTTCACCCTCGTGCTAAAGCCTTTTTCTTTCACTTGGAGTCACTTTTCCCCCCAAGCACAAAGGCCTTATGGGTCTTATTACTTCTTTACCTGTGTATAATCTCTAAAAGACCTATTCCCTTGGCTTTGGAATCACTCATCCTGTGGCCTCTTAAAACCACTTCTCCCGTGATTACCCTTAAGCCTTTACCTTGGCCTCAAACACCTTTCACCTTCCCCCATGTGTAAGCCCCCATAAGCCCTTTTTCTCCAAGTTTGACCTAAGGGCCCTTAGACCCTTACTTATAATCTTTACGGCTATTATTTTTCTTTAAAGCTCTCCTACACCTTGTGTCTTCTCCACCCCTTGTTATTTCCGTTCGTGCGAGCTTACAAAGACCATTAAGCCTTCCCCATGGCTTCAATGGGTCTTAGTTGTAAAAGTTTCTAAAAATACCCTTTTCAATTCCCGAATTCAAGGAGGGAAACCTTCCAAAAATTACTTTGACGAACGGTGCAAGGAGCGACGGTGGAGTTCTAAGGAGAAGTTGTAAAGCTGCTTCCACGTGCGACGGACCACACTTGCAATGCCTCCTAAGAAAGTCCAAGGCGTAGCCGCGGGAGGGACATCACCCGGTATCCATGTGGATATCTCACCTCAAAGCCAGGTTTTCTTCTTGATGTTAATTTGGGTTTTAGTCAATCATGCAAAGAAAAATTGTTAAGGAAATATATTTATTTGATCAAGTTATTTTTAACGAAGTAGTTAGCTTATGAATGACAATTGGCTTTCTTCAAGTTGCATCAAGCATTATAGAATAATAGGCAAAAACTATCCATTTGCTATAGTAATATAGCCCTAAAATGAAAAGTTTATATCTTGCGCCATTAGTATTCCTTTCGCAACGAATCATGGCAAAAAGGCTAAATTCATGAAAGATTTCTTTCGATGCTCAAATTACTAGAGAGTTATCTTTGCTAGTTGCACATCTAGCAAGGCAACTGTTGTAATTAGCATGAGTTCATCTTTAAAGGAAACAGAAGTTAAACAACTTTGTTCCTACTCACAGTAATGGCCGAAACCTCCGATGTTTCCACTGCAACGAACTCGGTCACTTCAAAAGGCAATGTCCCAAGCTCAACGAGGGACATCGTCAAGGTGCAGGCCGCGGTCAAGGAGCCGCCACCCGTGGAAGAGGAAGAACTGCCTGCATTACCAATAGGCAAAGATGCGAAGCAGAAGAAGAGGAAGATCCGACTATGGAAGCAGAATTTGAAAGAGCGACAATCCATGCCGCTTTACATAAGAAGGGGCCGAATCGCCAGTTCTCGGTGATTCAAACACCATCGGACTATCAAGGTAAAGATTTCAAAACCTTGATTGATTGTGGCAGTACACATTCCTTTATCTCACCAGCATGTGCAAAAAGATTAGGAATAGCCACAATAGAAGCACCTACCCTACTTGTGGAATTGGCAAACGGTCGTGAGGTAACTTGTACCAGGCAAACTGCTAAGGAAGAATTCTTTCTGGGAGGAAAGAAAACCTCAGTCAAATTCAGAGTCATGAATTTAGGTATCCATGAGTGTCTACTCGGGATGGATTGGCTTAAGCCTAATGACGCCCACATCCACTGTGGAAAGGGTCGAGTTTCCTTTCGAAACTCTGAAAGGGAGTTTGTTACAACTCAAGGTGAGGCAGGAGTGCCAAGAATCCAATTAGCCAAAGTATCGCGGATCATAAAAGGAGTCAGAAAAGGATTAGCCGTTTACCTGATCAAACTCAACAAGTTAGATCAAAAGCAAGAGTCTCATGAAGGACCTTCTTGGCTAAAGGAATACGCTGACGTATTCCCTGAGGAATTGATTGAACTTCCGCCGCCAAGAGAAGTTGATCATGAAATAAGGCTAGTGCCTGGAGCTGCGCCAATTGCAAAGAGACCTTATAGAATGTCCATACCGGAAGCTATTGAGTTGAAGGAACAACTCAAGCAACTGTTAGATCAGGGTTACATCCGGCCTAGCAACTCACCATGGGGAGTTCCAGTACTATTCCAGAAAAAGAAAGATGGGACACTTCGACTATGTATTGATTACCGTGGGTTGAATCAATCAACAGTCAAGAACAAGTATCCTATTCCTAGAATAGATGAGCTTCTTGATTGCCTTCAAGGTGCAAAGATCTTCTCCAAGATTGATCTCAGATCAGGTTACTATCAAATAAGGATCAAGGAAGAAGATATTCCAAAAACGGCTTTCAATACAAGATATGGGCACTTTGAGTTCTTGGTTATGTCATTTGGGCTTACAAATGCACCTGCTACCTTCAATAGATTAATGCAGGATATTTTTAGACCATATCTTGATGATTTCGTACTTGTCTTCTTTGATGACACTTTAGTCTATTCTAAACAGGAAGAAGATCATGAACCTCAACTACGGATTGTCCTTGAGACAATGAGGTCTCATAAGCTGTATGCAAAAATGAAGAAGTGTGCATTCTTCAAGCGTCAGATTGAATATCTGGGATTCATAGTATCATCAGAGGGAATATCAGTAGACCCAGCCAAAGTCAAGGATGTGCTTGAATGGCCAATACCAATATCCGTTAAAGAAATACGTACCTTTCTTGGCTTGACAGGATGGTATAGGGTCTTTATAAAAAACTATGCTTTGATTGCAGCACCTCTTACAGACTTACTAAAGAAGCAGACTTCTATTACATGGTCAACTCCCGAAAAAAATAGTTTCGACAAATTAAAGCAAAGTTTGGTATCAGCACCTATTCTAAAACTCCCTGACCTCAATAAGGAGTTCAAGGTAGTAACTGATGCCAGCATTCTTGCCTTGGGTTGTGTACTTATGCAGGAAGGTCATCCAGTAGCATATTCTTCAAGGAAATTGAAGAGTCATGAAAAGAATTATGCCACGCATGATCTGGAATTATTAGCTGTCATCCATGCTCTAAAGCTTTGGAGACACTACCTGTTGGGTAACAAGTTTACTCTAGTAACCGATCATAAGAGTCTCAAATGGATTTTTACCCAGAACGAGCTCAACATGAGGCAACGTCGGTGGATTGAAGTATTGGAGGAGTATGATTTTGAAATCAAGTACCGACCAGGGAAAGAGAATGTAGTTGCCGATGCACTCAGTCGCAAGGCATTCTTAAATTCCCTAATCTTGCAGAATCCATCAACGGCCAGATCTCTGGCTACAAAGGTATCTATGCCAAGCAACCCTATATTGGAACTAGCTAGAGAGGAAGTAAGCCATGATTTGGCCTACCAAACAATGATAAAAGAAATATCTACCAAGGAGCAGAATCTGAAGTTACAAGCTAAGTATCAGGAATTTTTCATTGATAATGGACTTGTCTACTACAGAACAAGGCTGTGTATAACAACAAGCCAGTCACTTAAGCAAAAGATATTATGGGAAGCTCATGATTCCCCTTTCGCAGGACATCCTGGCTATGCAAAAACTCTTAATGCAGTTAGGAAAAGCTACCACTGGGAGAGGCTCAAAGGTGACGTTCTCAAGTATGTCACTGAATGTTTGTCTTGCCAACGTATCAAGGCCGAACATGTCATGATGCCAGGGAAACTGCAACCGCTTGACATTCCCCAAATGAAATGGGAATTCATCAGTATGGATTTTGTTGTGGGCTTACCCCAAGTCCAAGGAGGATACAATTCCATTATGATTGTGGTTGACATGCTTACCAAGGTTGCACACCTGATTCCAGTAAAGAGAAACTATAAAGCCTCTGACATTGCAAGATTGTTTATCAAGGAAATATTCAAGCTACATGGGTTACCTAAAAGAATCATTAGTGATCGAGATTCTCTCTTCACTTCACACTTTTGGAGAGCTATCTTTGAAGCTATTGGGACTCAACTCTGTTTTAGCACCGCCTACCATCCCCAAAGGGATGGACAAACAGAGCGAGTGAATCAAATCATTGAGGATATGCTTAGGGCATACTGCTGTCGAGAGCCGAAGAGGTGGATTCAATACTTGCCATTAGTTGAATTTGCCTACAATGCTTCTTACCTGCAGAGCATTCAAATGACCCCTTTCCAGGCATTGTATGGTCATGATTGTCGAAGTCCCCTAAACTTTTCTGATCCAACCCTAAGAGTTGAAGCTTCAAGACAAATGTTGGAGGACATGGATGACCAAATAAAGTCAATAAGACAAGACATACAAGCAGCCAAGGATAGACAAAAGGCATATGCGGATTTGAAACGTCAAGAGAGGGTCTTCGGAGAAGGAGACATGGTCTTCATTCATGTACGCCCTAAAAGGAGTTCTCTATCTCTAGGAAAATGCAGGAAGCTAAGTCCAAGGTATTGTGGGCCGTATAAAATCCTCAAATGCCTAGGACCCAATGCTTATAAATTGCAACTTCCTGATAACCTAAAAGTTCACAATGTATTCCATATTAGTCTCTTAAAAAAATATGTACCCAACCCTAATCATGTACTTGATGACCAACAAATTGTAATGCCTAGTCAAGGAGTCCTTGAACTAAGACGGGATAAGATTTTAGATGTTAGGGAGAGACAGTTAAGATCTAGAACCTTGAAAGAATGCCTCGTCCAGTGGAAAGATTATTTTGAAGAGGATGCTACATGGATAGATGAAAGCTCTCTCAACCATCAATATCCCCAGTTTACTTCGAGATGAGGACATCTGGATTCCTCCAAGGGGGAGAGAATGTAATATTTCCATTATGAGAATATTTCTAAACCCACGTGATAGTCATGCAAGGAATTCCATCATCCAAAAATTACGCCAATGATGTGATTTTCGAATGTCACACTACGTATCTTAATCTCTGCTTGCATAAACGAGTTAATCAAATTTACATGGGAACCTCCTCCTAGAAAGCCAAAAGGATAACCTTTGGATTAAAGGAATTTTTTTTTATTATTCCCCTTTTTTCCCCCAGCGGCTATCATGCTGGAAGGGAGGGGAATAGCAAGGATGACTAAGCATCCTTGCTGGGGGTCGTAGGGTGGGATAAACCCATGCACGAGCCATGTGGGGAGGGAAGGTACCTCCCCCCCCCCTCCCATATAAACCCTGTGGGAGGAAGGGAAGGATTGGAGAGGGAGAAGGAGATGGACAGCCATCGCCCTGTTGAAGTCAGGATGCTGTGCAAAGGAGGGTCGAAAGGAGGCACCGCCATGGGACATTGGGCATCGTGAGTAAAGGAAGTGCTGCCGCCACTCTATAGTATCGTGAGGAGAGAGAGAGAGATCGAAGACAAACTGGCCGCTACGTCTGGGAGTGGAGACGAGGCGCCACTGTCTGCCGAAGGCCAAGATGGCGTCACCTTTGCTGACGGGCCGCCCCAACAGTCAAACGCCACCAATTCGGCGTTGAAAAACTTCCCCTCTTGCCACGTTCTGAGGGGAAGCTTCTAACGGGGGGGCTAGATAAGCCCCCTTTCACCCCCTTCTTGTACCTTTTAAAATCCCTTAAGCCCTTTCATTTTCCCTCCCCCGTGCTTTCAAAAATTTTCACCCCCTCCTTGTACGTTATGAAGCCCTTTTAACTCCCACATCCAAAACCCTTTTCCATGGGTATTAGAACCCCCTCCACCGGGATTTAAAAAGCCCTTAAATCCCCTTTCACCCTCGTAGTAAAGACTTTTTCTTTCACTTGGAGTCACTTTTCCCCCCAAGCACAAAGGCCTTATGGGTCTTATTACTTCTTTACCTGTGTATAATCTCTAAAAGACCTATTCCCTTGGCTTTGGAATCACTCTTCCTGTGGCCTCTTAAAACCACTTCTCCCGTGATTACCCTTAAGCCTTTACCTTGGCCTCAAAAACCTTTCACCTTCCCCCATGTGTAAGCCCCCATAAGCCCTTTTTCTCCAAGTTTGACCTAAGGGCCCTTAGACCCTTACTTATAATCTTTACGGCTATTATTTTTCTTTAAAGCTCTCCTACACCTTGTGTCTTCTCCACCCCTTGTTATTTCTGTTCGTGCGAGCTTACAAAGACCATTAAGCCTTCCCCATGGCTTCAATGGGTCTTAGTTGTAAAAGTTTCTAAAAATACCCTTTTCAATTCCCGAATTCAAGGAGGAAAACCTTCCAAAAACTACTTTGACGAACGGTGCAAGGAGCGACGGTGGAGTTCTAAGGAGAAGTTGTAAAGCTGTTTCCACATGCGACGGACCACACTTGCAATGCCTCCTAAGAAAGTCCAAGGCGTAGCCGCGGGAGGGACATCTCCCGGTATCCATGTGGATATCTCAACTCAAAGCCAGGTTTTCTTCTTGATGTTATTTTGGGTTTTAGTCAATCATGCAAAGAAAAATTGTTAAGGAAATATATTTATTTGATCAAGTTATTTTTAACGAAGTAGTTAGCTTATGAATGACAATTGGCTTTCTTCAAGTTGCATCAAGCATTATAGAATAATAGGCAAAAACTATCCATTTGCTATAGTAATATAGCCCTAAAATGAAAAGTTTATATCTTGCGCCATTAGTATTCCTTTCGCAACGAATCATGGCAAAAAGGCTAAATTCATGAAAGATTTCTTTCGATGCTCAAATTACTAGAGAGTTATCTTTGCTAGTTGCACATCTAGCAAGGCAACTGTTGTAATTAGCATGAGTTCATCTTTAAAGGAAACGGAAGTTAAATATTAATAAGTATAAAAATTAGATATACGAACTCATTTGGATAGAAAATGTAATAGGAAGTTGCTGGATGACACTCTATTAACACCTTTCCCTGCAAATTGAGGACTTGGAATAAATAAAGTGTGTATTCACCAATTCCTTAGCTAAGTATTTAGGAGTATCGTCACTCTTTGTTTCATCATGACATTAGGCTATATGCCAAATTAAACTGTATTGATTGAGAAAGTTAATCGAAGATAGTAAAAACGTGACAAGACGAGTAAGTTTACCTTCCAAAAGAAGACCAAACCAATCTTTCCAAAAGATAACCGGACCAATCTAGACATAGAAACATTCATACCCTAAAACACTGGACTACTTACCTTACCGCAAGGACCATAAATTCATAAAGATAAGAAATTAGGATTCATCCCTAGGGTTCTTAAATGAAGAAACCCTAGGCCTGACATACGTCAGCTTTATTCCGTCACCGGACTTGCTCAACATGTATGAAATCATTTTTGTGATCAATTTACAAAGAGAAAAGGAAAAAAAAAAATCATTTTCAAAGACGGCAGGTCTTTATGCTAGTTATCTTGCAAAAAGACGTAGTTTTTTTTATATCCTTCAAAATAAGAAAAATTGTAAAATAGGAACTAGCATATCTAAGGTATCTTAGGGTAAACCAAACTAGGTATACCCTACATCCGAATATAAGAGATCTTACCAAGTTACAAAACATCTTAAGAACGACTGCTGATACTCTCAAAAAGGAAAGAACACTTCTTTAGCAGTTTGCCATACAACTGGGTTGGCTAATGGAAATGTTTGTGCTTGCTAGAGATTTAGAGCTCTGTTTGATTTATGAATTACAAATTAAATAAGTATCTATACTCCAAGTTAAAAGCCTGAAGGGAGAGGCAGCTTCAGTTACCCCCGACTGCCTGCCTGACCCTAACCAAGGGGGTTGTTTTACCGTGCCGGGAACGTGGACCGAACCCGCCGCGAGAGGTCTCGCCGTTGAGTTCTACTTGGAGCAGGAGGACGCTTGGGTGCCAGGGGGGATCTGGCCGTAAATCCCTCGCCTTGCGGGTCCTGCACAAGGGGCTAACGCGACTCCGGATTGGATCCCGAAGCCCGTATACTAGTTGATGGGCGGAAGCTTGGAATAGTGATCCCTGGAGATTACTTGTTAGCCTCCGGGCAGATTATGGATAAGCTTACGGGCGGAACTTCTTGTAATTCAAAGATAAAATGATGAGATGTTGAAAGAACTTGCTTGATATTGTTTTTATATGTCACGTGATAAGATTACGTGAAGGAACCAGTACTTAAACAAGATTAATTAAAGAAGCTGATTGTTATATGTCAAATTAATGTGTTAGATAATTACATAACTAAAACAAATCGAGGAAAGTGCGGAGGATGGACCATGGGTCCGTCCTACGGTTGGGTGGTCCCGGTTAGCCGGGAACTTTTCTCATAAATCTCGAAAGACAGCGGAATGATCATCATCATCAAATAGAATAACGAGAGCGATGACTTAGAGTTACGTCTTACCCAATTTACGTTGTTTTAGGGGAACGGAATGGGACTATGCCTTATGGCAGAGAGGTTGAGCTTAGCATCCCTCTCGTTTCCCATTCTCCTTGAACCAAGTGCAGCGTGAATCCGCTTTGTACCTGGCGTTTCTGCGTAAAGTAGTTTGCTCGGGTCTGACGCTAGTTGCTGTTAGCTAGTGACCCATTAGGAAAACCCTAATTTCGATCGATCCTAAGTGGAAATGGCCAAGATACTTCCGCTACATGGCAGACGCGGGAAGAACTAGATCGCAAAACCCGTAACATTCCATGGGAGTGTCGGGTGGACCTTTCTAGACATCCTTTCTGATGGACTGCTAAGACGTGTCCTGGATGATACTAGGGGACACGTTATAATGAAATACATCGGACAGATATTTCTTTTTCCCATCCTGCATAAACAAATAAATTTTTCCAATCTGCACAATAGGATGTGCAGTACCATCACCAGTCTCCACAAATCCTGGTTTTTTCTTTTTCCTTGCATCCTCCATCCATTTTGCATGACTTGTCATGTGGTTTGATGCACCTGAGTCAACATACCATACATCGTTGCTTTCTTCTGCACTTGTCACAGAATTGTTCATGTGCTGCACCATAAACAAATGCTCATTTCTGTCATCACCCTGTCTACTAGAAGATGCATAATTCCCTTGTTGCAATTTTCCATTCATGATGTCATTCTGCTTTTTATAGCAGTCTTTAGCCATATGACCCATTTTACCATAGTAGTAGCATTCAACATTGTTGTTTGCATTTTGGCCTCTTTGCCATCCACCACGACCTCTTTGGCTCCCCCTCCCTCTGTAGTTACGATGTCCTCCTCTATAGGAATGGTTTTCTTGAGTTTGCTGCATATTTTGATTTCTACCACGGCCTCCAGATCGGCCTCCTCTACCTCTGCGTCTACCTCTTCTAGCATTTGAGTGGAAGACAGTTTCTTTTGAAGTTCCTCCTGAAGAAGATGCACCACCATTTCTCTGTTCCTTAGAAATTAGAAGAGCAATCAACTCCTCAAAATCAGGAAATCTTTCACGGACGGAAATAGATGTTCGGAATTGTGCATAATCCTTTCCTAGACCACTCAAGGTCACAGAAACTAAATCATCATCTTCCACTGGCGACCCAATGGAAGCAAGTGCATCTGCAATCTTCTTCACCTTCATGCGGTAGTCATTCATGCTCATATTTTCTCTTTGCACATTATGCAACTTTTGTTTGAGCTGCATTTTCCTGGCTTGCATATTTGTACTATACATTTTTGACAAAGTATCACATGCCTCCTTTGGCATACTTGCATCTTGAATATGCACAATCATAGAGTCTAAAATACTGATAGACAGCCAGTACATAACTTTCCTGGCTCTCTCATGCCATGCTTTAAATGCCTGCATTTGCTGTTGATTGGGAACATCAGTAAGATCTGGTTCTTCTTCATTTCCTGCAACGAATTCCCAATATCCTTTTCCCATAAGGAAATTCGTCATTCTGAACTTCCATGCTTGGAAGTTGTTCTTGTCAAGCTTTTCAATGACAATCTGTGAAAGAGAATCAGACACCATTACAGAACACTGCAAAAAATTATGTCACTACAAGGAACACAGCTTCAGCCTCATAAGAGCAAATCTGCAAATTGACGAAAGTGGTATTTGACCACACAGTCACTTCCTAGTGACGATTTTGTATCAACAGGCAACAAGGATGATTCTGTAACTCCCAATGTCTCTGCGCACAGGCACACGATGCAATTTCTACAGTAACTTTTCACCGACCTATAGAATAGTGGTCGCACAGCATAAAACAGGGCCTTTTCCTGAGTGCGTGTAGAAAACTTCCGCCTCCAAAACAGGCCTCGAAATGGCCTCAAATAAAAAAATACAGCATAAAACAAGGCCTTTTCCTGAGTGCGTGCATATACTGCCCTCTTGCTACACCACGAAGGGCGTCTCAATCTGAGACAATGCACTCTTGCACTTTCCGGCTATGCTACCTGCAGAGACTTGCTCCCAAAACAGAAAAATGAAAGCAACACTGGTCCTCTTACCAGAACACCGAGAACTTGGTTTGATTTCTTAAGCTCCTTACTATGAACAAGGCTCTGATACCATGTCAAGATTGTGGGAGAGAAGGAAGGAGTCTTACTTGTAGCTTTCTTGCTAATGATGTTTTATGGAAGTGTTAAGTGTGGGGAAGAAAGTATGGATGTGTATTAAATTGGGAGGTGGTCTCCACTGCAGTTAGAAAAAGTTGGCATCCACCATTTTGGCCATATCTCCTAACTCATAGCTCCAAAAAATTATAAAAAAATACTAGCCAAAACTTCAGCTCACGCGCTACAACTTTTATGTTGAAAAGTTTTTTTGGATCGGAGTGGAAGTATTTTTAAAAAATCTTACAAAATCATGTGCTTGATTTTTCTTCCACTAATGCTTCCAAGAAGGGTCCCATTTGGTTGAATTGTCATAAGGCTCCAAAGTCATGACATTATGAGCCTCACATGCCCTTTGGATGGCTCCAAATCCATTTCATATCTTTCCTTTTCACATTATACATTTTCCCTTCACCTTCCTCCATTGATCTTTACTCTTCACCCCCCCTTGGTAAACCGGTCCATGAAATATTTTCATCCAGTGATTTCTTGGATTTCCCAAGAGGTTGTTCCCACCCTCTTCTTTATTTCAAAGCTCCAAATGTACAAAAAATCAACAAAATGTTAGACAAATTTTTTTTTGTGATTTTCTCGGATCAAGATCCTTACGCAAGTTATCTTGCAAGAGGATGAATAATCATCCTAATTTAGTATCTTTCTGGAGTAAAGAAGATTGCTTGGAAGCAATAGACCAACCGATAAACTGAAATAATCAATGAACTTAAGGTTTTACCAAGTTGGGTTAATAGAGTCTGCCCTAACCCAGGATATAGGGGATCTTGCCAAGTTGCAAGTCATCCCGGATCGAGTGCTGGACACATTCAAAAGGAATGATTCATACCTTAACAGTTTGCCAATGAAAACAATCAATGGAAATGTTTGTGCTTGCTACAGATTTTAGAGCACTGTTTGGCTTTATTTGATGAATGAATTAAAAGATAAATGGATGTCTATACTTCAGGTTGAAGGCCTGAAGGGAGAGGCAGCTTCAATTACCCCCGACTACCTGCCTAACCCTAACCAAGGGGGTTGTTGACCGTAAATCCCTCGCCTTTCGGGCCCTGCACAAGAGGCTAATGTGACTCAAAATTGGATCTCAAGGCCCACATACTAGTTTATGGGCGGAAACTTGGATTAATGATCCCTATGGATTGCTGGATAGCCTTCGGGCGAATTATGGATAAGCCTATGGGCTGGACTTTTTGTATTTCAAAGATAAATATGATAACTTGCTAATAAGGAACTTGTCTAATATTTTTTTTCTATGTCAAGCGATATGATTACGTGAAAGAACCAGTGCCTAATGGGTTAATTAAAGAAGCTGATTGTTACATGTCGAACTAATGTGTTAGGTAATTAAATAACTAAAACAACCCGAGGAAAGTGCGGTGGATGTGGCCATAGGTCTTTCCTATGGATGGGTGGTCCCGGTTGGCCGGGAACTTTTCTCAAATCACGATGGACAGCCAGAAGATCGTCAAAGAACACAAACAACAAATGCGTTGACCTAGAGTTATGACTGATCCCGATTTACGCTGTTCTAGGGAAATGGAATGGTACTATGCCTTATGGCAAAGAGGTCGAGCCTTGCATCCCTCTCGTTTCCCATTCTCCTCTTTGTCAAGTTCTTTACCCTTTTGACCTCTCGTAACAACCCACAGATTAGAAGCTTTAGTGCCATCGACACAAATGGCTTCTATACGGCTAACTCCAATGCCACTAGGCAACTCCTCAACCATAGCTCTTTCTCTTTGTAGTATTTGTTTGGGTCCCTCATCTTATTGGAGATTGTTTCCTTGTGCTCGATGATCATCTACCTGTAGTTCCATTGGTCTCACTACTTGATTGGAAATTGACTATTGATTTTAGGAAACAACGGTAGGATTTATCGTTTGGCTTTCAACATTTAGTGGAGCCATTTGACTAGCCATAGGCATGGTCACACTAGGAGGAGCAGGCAACATGGGTGCATTTTGAATCATGCTTCCTCTCCCATTAAGAGGACTCATGGATATCCCTTGACCACCATTCATCAACGCCAATGTATTTCCAACACCTAGACTCGGATTCCAATTTTTCTGAGAGGTATACACTACTTGTAATCACGATTCTACCTCCTTTACTCTTGTAATAGCCGCATTAGTGTCAACAAGAGCAACACTACTCAAGTGCACTTGAATGTTAAAATCTAACCCATTCAAAAAGTATTACAATTGAGTAGCAACTAGAATAGGAATATAGGTTTGAAACTTACGGAATAGTTCCTTTATTTTCTTCGTATACCCATGAACATTTTCGTAAGGTTCTTAACGTGTTACATTGAGGACACATAGCCAATACTATTGACCTTCCCTTTTAGGGGCAAACTCTCTTTGAAAGTTTGCAAAGAAAAAGTCAATCGTAGTTATGGTTCCGGATTTTCGGCTATGATACCATACCACAGCTCCTCCTTTCAAAGAAATATTAAAGAACATCAAGGATATTGGACCACTCCTTTGCGGAGAATATCTTCTAATGATTTCCACTTCTCGACTAGCTCGTTCAGCTCTTTCTTACTTCTGAATCTTGGCTTCACGATCTTTTGAATCTATCTCACTACCTTTTGGCATACACTAATAAATTGGTCCCCTACTATTGACCAAGATTCGAAAATCGTCCCTTAATAGCAGCTCCCGACAAATGCACAACGTGTGGGACCTAAAACGGGCATGACACTAGCTCTAAGATATTAGTTGGGCCTCTACTACTCACCTAAAATCACTCCACATGACCTCGCAGTTGGAGCGTTCAAGAACGTTGTGTTTGTTTGATTTCGTAGTCCAACAAATAGTTATTTCTCAACTCCTCAAAGGCAATCCCTATCACATGGCACACACAAAGGGAGCACCCCTTGGTTGATAGCCACGGCTCCACTATGCTCTCCTACACCTGGGGGATCGGCCCCAAGATATGCCATGAACATAGAATACATTTGAAATAAAGTCTAAATTTTTTATTAAACAATCCGGGAGATAATAGATAAACCTCACCAAATGACTCCCAAGGAACCAAATTTCTAGCCCTACAGCTTGGGATACCTCACACTTTTAGAGTTGGTCTTCACTCATACAAATAGGTGCTATGCATCGAGGATATGATACCATAAGGTGCATTAATGCAAGTGTGTATATGACCATCGTACTCAAACGCATTTATGCATTGAAAATTAGCAATGTGAAACTACGAACACAATTCTTTTCATGATTTTCTTTTACTACGATAGTGCTTCGTTGCTTAGAGCTAGTATAAAGCTTTCTTATGCTACTAGTTCCTTTAAGTTTTAAATAACCACAAACTCTATATGATATGCATTATGAAACATAAGAATTTAACGTACTTTAAGCACTCAGAAACCCCCTATTCCCTATCGTTTAAGATTTTATATGTATTGATAAGTGTAAGCCGTGGTTTTTTATGTATTTTTCTTTATTAAAAGCAATAAAAAGTCACTCTAAAAAAGAGATAAGACTCAACTAAGGTTAAACCTCATGCTTCATATCTATCATATGTTCACAAAAATAAATCTTATTTTTATGATGCAAAAAACCTAATTTTTTTCTTATTTATTTATAGAAAATTACTGATTTTCTTGTTAAGATTAATTGCTCTTATGAAAAATGATTTTCTCAACATGTTTCAATCCAAAGAAATGGCAAATGCACACCAAAAACCCAAAAATCACACATTTTTCCTTAAATCGCCTAGTCTCGGTTTTGCATCTTTAGCATTAAATTATTTTACGACTGATTTTGTGTGATTTCTTCAACATGATTGATCAATCAGAGTATGGAAAATCAAACACAATAATTTCTAATTATTTCAAACAAAAATTGATCATAAAATGACAAAATCTACTTTTTTTCCCTAAAATTTCTTAACATTATGACACACGTTGTTTTCCGAACTTGGAGGCCCGTTGATGCTCTTCCATGGCCGTTGACAATCCGTCCAATGCCAATTCACATCTCTTTCCACTCTAGCATCATCCCACAATAAAAAACATCTATCTCAACCCATTCTCCTCTCTTTTGCATTGATCCATGAGAATAAATCACAAGAGGAGAGAGGAGAGAGAAATACTAAAATCTGATATTTCTATAAAATGCATCAATTTTGATCATCTCTACGGTGATGAATTGATGAAACTTGCTACCACAAGCTTGCCTCGTGATGGTGGTGATCTAGAAAATGATTAAAAAATAGAAATTTGGGGGTGCCATAGAAAACAACGTCCCCTCCCCCCCTTCTCCCATGTTTCCAAAAATCATGATGTTTCATATTTAAAGCTATTAAACAAGTTTTAAGCTTTGTTTTAAAAGAGCTTGGTAAATTTTTTTTGTGTTCATACTCTGTGCCAAGTGGTTTTTTCAATTTTGAAGGGGAAAACGAGCTCGAATTTGAGATCCGTCTAGATGGATGGCTTCATGACGTTGTGATCTATAAGCCTGGCCATTGTTATGCACTTTCTGACTCCAGGATCACATATCTACTTCATTATGTGAAACCCTATGGGGATTAAATGGGGGGTCAAATGGACTCCGGTCGAGGAATTGAGACTTGAGTTGGGTTCCTGGCATCCAACTCCATCTAGGAAAAAAATAGCTCATCGATCTACAAGCATTTCATTTTGCATGAAAATTTGGTCTTTGACAGCTTCCCTGGCTCGTTTTCGCTTCAAAAATAGGCTTAAAAATCCGTTCTCACACATGCAATAATTTGTATTGATGGTACTCATTTCATAACAAGTATTAGGTAAGGGTGTGCAATTTCATCTTTCTTGTTTGCCTTTATCATGCATGGGCCTATGTAACATTAACTATTTCTAAGAACCATGATGTATCAAGCCTCTACTATTTTCTAATGGTCAATATTTGTCGTAGAAATATTTTTCTGTATTTATTGGATGTCTAGTGGTTGCCTCATCTCCAATTGACCGTACAAAGTATTAATAGCATCATCAATCTACATGCAACTGTTGTTAGAGATAGCAAAGGAATGCATATTGCTCCCTCTACTACATCAATATCTTCATAGTTGGAGTTCAAATACAAGGTTGGAAACAATTGAGCTCCTCTGTTAGACTTTGATGGAGCTCACAAGCAACAGATGACAAAAACAAATAAAATTTTTACTAAGCGACCTATGGATAAAAAAACCTTTTGGAGGGAGCAAAACGTAGTCCTTCAAGTAGTGGAATGTGTAAGTAGAGACTCAATGGTGATGGAATGTAGTAGAGGGAGAAAAATGCAATTCTTGAGAGTTCTTGAGAAATTCTCTTACAAGGTTCATTGTCACACTAGCAAGTTCAGCCATTTCTTGGAGTAAAAAATAGAAATAGTCATTGGCCTTTCTACCCACTAAAGCAAACTATGTGCCATTTACCATGGCACCACAAGAGGTAATCTATATCAAGAAACTTTTAGAAGACATCAACTTTGGATACCATCCTCAAAATTTCAAAAAATAGGTGTTTCATAATAAGTGACATCCCAAAAATTTGTAAATGTGTCACTTACAATGATTTCTTTTTTCTATTATTTATGCAATTTATATTGGCATCATTTTTATATTGGCTTTCCCTAGGTCATTGGCACAGAGATATATATATATATATATGCCAAATTTGTAGCTTGAGTAATCCATTGAGTCAAATTTATAACAACGATAGTCATCTCAGTTAGACAAAACTAGTATCTCCACCAATATATGAGAAAATCTCATCTTTCTTTTGATATTGACTCTCATATGTTCAAAGTAATAGTTGAAACAATGCTAGAACCAACTCCAATAGAAAAACCCCAAATCTACGTGAAAGTTCAACCGCTTACTCAAGGCTATAATTCTAAGAATTGAATAATAAGACTTGTGCTTAATAATCCTAGAGGCTTCCAAAAGCAAGAAGTCCTACTAGATTACTAATATCTCCCAATTATATGAGTGGTCAACACAAATGCTAGATAGATTATTGGGAAGCTAAACATAGGTTGAGATAGGTTGTCAATAGATCATAAGGAGATGAAGCATTTGTTAGGCATCCATAAAATATGTAAAATCAAAATAGATGATGGTGACTAAAGATTTGATGGTGTTAATAGCTAGATAAAGTCTTGGGTAGCTAAACAGAAGGAATTGCCAATGTTAACCCTAATGCAAGACAAGGAAAAAGAAAGCAAAAATAAATCCAATAAAATTCAAAAATGCAAACCTGACGGAGGCTCTCTCCTATGCAAATTGCAAAGAGTGGATGAGGGCATAGGTAAAGGGATAATGTAAATAGAAGGGAATAGGAAAAGAGGAACTTGGCAAGATGCCCGGCCATGCAAAAAGGGGATGGGTGCCCAGAGGGAAAAGAGCATGTATAAAAACCAAAAAGTGAATGGAGATCTCATTCTTGGTGTGTGAGTAAAGTGGCTCGCTTCTTCTCTTCCTCTTGCTTGTGCTTGTGTTTGAGAGAGGGAGTGTGAGAGTGTGAGGGAGTGAGTGCGTGAGAGTGAGGGACCATGGTGGAGAAGCTCTCCATCTTCTCCTCTCTTCTTCTCTTCTCTTGTCTTCTCTTGTCTCATGAGCGTGGCTATGGAGGATGGATATTGATGGTAGAGGATTGAGCTTGCTTAAGCTTGCATCTTGGATCATGGAACTACTAGAGTGCTTAAGGGGGGAGGCTACTCAATCTTACATCAAGATAAGCTCATATACTAGCACAATTGAGAGTGCGTACGGCTAGGTGAGAGATAGCCATTAGCTGGTCACTTGAAATGCTTGAAACAATAAGCAGCCCATGGGTCTTAGTGGTCAAGCGTGAGCTCCCACTTCATTTTGCTTCCATTTTTAGCTTGCACGCTTCAAATCGAGCATTGAAGCAAGGTTTCATCCCCAAACCAATGCCTGATGAGGCCAGAGATTCAGGTGTTTAATCTTCAAACCAAGTAAGTATTTTGAGTTTTTAATGTATAACCAAGTAGGTTAATTCATTTTAGTACTTGAGATGTGATTTTTATTGCATTTAGAGTAGGATAGAACCAAGAAATAAAAGCAAATCATTTTAGGGTGGTTGTTGTAACATTTCCAAAATAGGGAAAAAAGGGGTTAAAATCCATTTCCAAGGCAAGAGTACAAATGGGGCAACACTCGACCACTAAGTCATGGGTTTAAGACCCAAGGGAAAGGGGGTGAAGGGTCATTTGTATTTGCAATAGAGAGAGAAAGAGAATAGGTTTTCTTGTAGGTGTGGGGGACCAAAAAATATCTACAATCATTCCACATGAGCTACACTAATCCCCATGGTATAGGAGCTTAGGCCTAGGCAGTGTTAGTATGATTAGAAAGCATCAAATAAGAAAATCATTGAACTTTCATCCTTTCCGGTAAAAAATCCGCCACACTTGGCCCATCTGAGTTTGGGACTCGGACGACCGCAGGGGGCTGAACCCTTCCAACTTACACTCAACCATTTGGCCATTTGGCAATTCAGACACTCAGTCACTTAGACATTAAAGTCGGGCGCTTGGACTTGGTCCACTTGGCCACATGTCATTTGGATAGTAGAACTTGACCATTCGGCCCATCTCTGTACTAGACCCACTCAACTAAGTTTTGTATTTGGATCACTTGGACCGAATGCAAATTTAGCCCAAATTGACTCACAGACCTTGATTATACCTTGACCAAGCTAGGAGACATAGTAGAGACCCTAATCAACCCTTAAGAGTGGCCAAAATTGCACTTAGAGCCACGTTTGGCTTAATCCAAAAATGACAGGAGAGCGAGAGTTGCATTGTTCATCTTGTATTCATACCTCACATTGTTTTTGACACTTGAAGTGCACTTGAAAGCTGAAAGTTTAATTTCGCACTCTGCACAAAAAAGAGTATTACGCACACATTGAGTATACATAAGTTGAGGGCTATTTTCAAATACAAAGAACACACCAAGACATAATAAGCGGATCAAATCGACTAATAGGAGATGGCCCTCAGACTTAGATGGATGACTAAGAACCCTGACCAATAGGACCAAGAGAGAGTCAAGACATTGAAGGCTTAGGAGCATAGAAGGACTGACACCACTGGATATGCATTGTTACCAGACTGAATCAACCTGATCAATAGCCTAGTGGAGCAAAAAGCCACTAACATGTCAGGATCTAGCTCCAACCACGATAATGACTAGCTTTATTTGGGAGATTTTCCAGTCGATATCCAACAAATGGTTAATAAATATGACTCACAAACTAGGATAAAAGCAATATTAGTGAGTTTGGGAATCTCCCAATTCCCATTTTTTGAATACTAAAAAGGTGGCACGTGAATAACATGACCATAAGTTTCTCAAAACCATATGATGTGACCTATCATTGGAAATCTTGAAAAATGGAATCTATTGAGCTATAGACCACTTGATTTGGAGTTATAATATTCAAGTTATGGCAAATCCAAAGATTTGACCACGTGTCCCAAACTTATGGGAAATTCCCATATTCCCCAATATGTTGTTGATGGAGCACCACGGTAGGCCTATTGAGGACATCATAATGGACCTCAAGGAGGAGAGGAGATTAGCACGGCAAGCACTACAATGCATAGCAACATACAACCATGAGTAGTGGGCTAGGAAGTTGTAGCAAGACATACAGATACACTAAGTTAAACACATTTTAGTTCTTTCCTAGAGTAATCAAAGAGAACCTAATGTAGAAAGGGAGAGAGCACTAGAGGCGGACTTAACGATAAGAGAAAGCTTCTCACGAAGCGTCTCATAACAAATATAGCCTCAGAGTAGAGCACGATATCCCTAACAAGATCATTGCTCGTAGTGTTAGGAATCAGCCAATGCTCCAAGATCTAGTTGAAGATCCCCACAGTCACAAAGTAGTTACAAAAATACCAACTGGGTACGTACATCTTCATAGAGCAGTTTCAGCAAGTCTGAGAGGCCAACAGCCTCACGGATCTTGCCCAACACTTGCAAGAAGCTTTCAGTCTTTATCTAGGCCACAAGGGTAGGACATGGTACATCAGCTTAGACATGGTGGAATGGAATAACTTCAACAACCTCAAGGACCTCTTTACCAAGAGATTCTCCGAGGAAGGCTGGGTTTTTGGACAACCTCATGCTACAACTGATGAACATTAAGCAAAAGGACAAGGAGGACATTAGGGATTATGCTACCCATGTGTAGAGTCTCTTTTAAGAGAATCCCATCTAATGAATCACCCAAGGAAAGAGAGGTCTCCATAGTGTTTAAAAATAGAATGTACAATGAGGAACTCTAGAAGGCCGTGGAAAGAAACTCAAGCTTGTAGAGAGACATACTAGCTAGGGTCTTCAAAGATGCTAGATGAGTGGAAAACTAGCTCAAGGAAAAAAGTTCTAGGAGCTCCAATCAAGATAATGCTCATTCTAGATCCTCAGAGAAAGTCATGACATATAGCAAATGGTCAGCCCCAAAGGGCCTAAGAGAAAGGGAAAAGCATTGACCAGAGCCAAGTGCTAGTAGAGATGAAGTTGGAGCTAGCTAGGCTGCAAGAGATAGTGAGGAGACCTACACATCCATATGTCCAGTGGGTGCATTGTGGTGGAAACCACCTTCCAGTAGAATGTTAGGACCCTCGGTCTTGACCTTGCGCTAATTGTGATAGGTTCGGTGATGATGCTATGCATTGAAGACTACCAACAAGACTTCCATACGCATAGCCATACTTAGGGAATAGGCCACCAAACTTCTTTGGCAAGGGAGCCCCATTGACTCTTCCAACACCTAATTATGCAAAACCAGCCATCCCTAGAATGGAGATTAATCCCAAAGGAATATCTAGGCCACCTCAACCTTTCCTAACCCACCCACTAATAAGTGATACTCTAGTCCAGTACATGGAGGAGCGAAATGATGAGAAACAATGCGTGAACCCTTACATCTTATACGAAGAAGAGAGTAGTCCTATTATCATTGACTATTGACCAGTGCTAATGATGGCATTAGGCAGAAGTAGGGGTAGAGGCCTAAGAGGGCAGACCCAAGAGCAAATTGCATATTGAACTTGTGGTCCCGCAGGGCATATTTCTTCACATTGTCTCAAGAGAGAGCAAGACAATCAACAAAAGACTGACCTTAGATGCCCAAAGTGTGGAGTCACCCACTTATTTGTTGATTGCCCTAAATCAAAACCACCCTCTAGTTTGGCGATTGTACCATTAGTACCATTGGGGCTATTTAGAGTTGAAACACTCGATGGACAGGCTATGTCTATCCCATTGCATGTTATGACCTGAGCACAAATGAAGCATGTCGACATATCACTACTAAGGCCTAATAACCTAGATGCAACCTCAATAGAAAAAAGGAGCCATAGCCTAAGGAGGAAGATAACCAAAGTGAAGGTCACATTGAAGACAGAGAGTGCCACAACACTAACCACAGGGAAAAAGTCACAAACGTAGAAGCATAGAGATGCTTTTTGGGAAGGCATAGAGATGCATTGAGTCTTGCGAGTCTAAGCACTAGGAGACACTATGAGGAAAGGGATTGTGGACATGGGAGTTGGATTTAGTGTACTTAGCCTCACACAATGCTCTAGGCTTGGGTCGACTTGCCTATCAAGAGTGCTAAGGAAACACTATGACGAAAGGGATTGTGGACATGGGAGTTGGATTTAGTGTACTTAGCCCCAACAATGCTCTAGGCTTGGGGTGACTTGCCTATCAAGAGTGCTAGGTTTGGCAGAGAACACCAATCGAGCTAAATGCCATCTCCGTTATGCTAAAGGGTGACACTCAAGTTAGGAAATCTTACATGTCACTAACAAAATATATCTCTATCCATGAGGATGAGCAAGATTTGATGCACATGCTAGCCATCATCAATCTACCATTCTTGGACAATGACGAGGAATATGAGAAAGCTATTAAGACAACCGGTGAGCCCACAAATAAGCCCTCAGTAGTACCATTATACATGATGGCCAGAAGCTCTCCTAGTTGGCCCACCCTTGTCACATTCCATGTCCCAAACAATAAGCTAGAGCTCCACGGGATCTTAGAGTCGATGGATAAGCTAACTAGCATCCCAACCACTAAACTAAAACCCCTCAAGTATCTCATGGACGAACCCAAGTGGAAGTGGACTAAGGTACATGATCTCAACCTAATGTACAATTGGACCTTAGTCATCACGACCAACTGAGAAAGAAGAGGAGTATATAAACTTAAGAGATGACAAGTAGTCAGATGAGGATAGTTCGGATGATGAGTACGAAGATTGATGTTCCCTCACACTGAAGAGAGTAAAGAAGAGATTGACACAATAGAGTATGATACTGACGATAGTGATTCAGTAAACATGAGTAGATTCCAAACTACGAAAGGGGAATCCTTTAAAATTGAGAGAGAAATTATGCAAACGAAGTGTGATTACATATGGTTGGAAACTTAGGGGCAATTGATTACGAACGAGTAAAGCTCACCCAACAAAGTGCTGCACCACTATTTAGAATGGAATCACCTTCAAAGTTATGATCACAAGGAGAGACACGCTCTTATAGAAAAGATGGAGTGTCTAATTTTGAGTCAAAAGGAAGCTCAAATAGCCATCTTGAAATACCCCAACCACCTAAGACCAAATGCACCAAGGGGGACCTACTAGTCCACCTAAGGTGCAGATAGAGGGAGGAGAGAAAGAGACAACCTAGGGAGTTGAAAGCTAAGGAGTAGAAAATAAATTGCAAGACCTACGAAAGCAATTCACCAAATTCATGAAGGGTGATAGAGTAGTGATCTTGCTGCGTGCCAAGAGGCAAGGACAAGCAAACAAACTCGTAGAAGGGCCTATCAAAGTCAAGGAGGTTAACCTTGCTAGGGAAGGGAAGAACATGTCCTCATAGCCAGTGACTTGACCAAGTAGGAAGAATCAAATCTTGGTGCAATCCTACGAGAGTACATAGAAAAATTTTCTTGATCCCTTGACGAGCTGAAAGGAGTAGATCCGAGTGTACTGACTCATAATATTCCCATAACACCCAACGTAATGAGGATCAAGAAATGACCATATCCAATGAATCCCAAGCATACTTATGCAGTCAAGGAGGAGATAGACAAGCTCTTAAGAGCTAGATTTATCTACGAAATTGAGCACATGGACTGGGTTTCTCCCATTGTAATCATCCTGAAGAAGAACGAAAAAATTAGAGTGTGCATCAATTATAAGAAAGTCAATGCTCCTACGAAGAGACACAACTGTCCACTACCATACACTGATCATATGCTCAAGAGAGTGGCTGGCAAAGAAGCCTATAATTTCTTGGATGACCTCTTAGGTTACAATCAAGTGCGAGTGCATCCTGATGTGACAGGCATAAGACTGTATTTGCTACCAAGTGGGGTGTATTTGCCTACATATTCATGCCCTTTAGGCTGAAAGCAGGCTAGAAGTTCTTGTTGATGATCTCTGTGTTCACTTAAGTTGGAGGAAACACCTAGACAAAGTACATGTAGTGTTTGAACAATGCAGATTGTATCGTCTCTCTCATTGAACCCCCTTAAGTGCCAATTTTGGAAGAAACATGGATCCATCCTAGGGGCACATGGTGTTCAAGAACAACATTGCCACTGACTTCTTGAAAGTCAAAACCTTCCAGCACCAACCAACTAGAAGGGAGTTCAGTGCTTCATAGGACATACACAGTACCATTAGCAAATTGTGTTGAACTATGCGCTAATCACTAGACCACTCTATAGATTGTTGATAGTAATCCAATAGACCGAGGAATACCAATGCGCGTACGAAGAGTTAAAGAAGGCTCTGACAACCATGCCAATCTTAAGATCCCCAGACCAAAACCTTCCATATACATATTGACGCCTCAAAGTTTACCATTGGAGCTATTTTGTGCTAGCCTAGTGAACACAACATAGACTATCCAATGAGCCTTGCTAGTAGACAACTCATGGATATAGAGATGAACTATTCCACAACTAAGAGAGAAGGTTTGGCCATGGTGTTTTATGTGAGGAAATTTGGGCATTATCTTTTAGCTACGCCTTTCACTTTCTTCGTAGACCATCAAGCTCTGTTCATGTATCTCGTGAACAAACCTTGTGCTACTAGTGGACACATAGCCAAATGGCTACTACTTCTACTAGAATTTGACTTCTCTGTGGTTGTACACAAGGGGAAGTAGCACTACATGGCTAATCACATGTCGTGCATAACCACAAGAGAAGCCACTAGATAGGGTATTGTAGAGGACTTACCAAACATGCATCTCTCTAACCTGTCTAGTGAAAGCATTTCTTTAGATTCGACTTGATGTCATACTGGGCAGATGACATAGTCCAAGTCTAAAGCAATGACTACTTGAAAGATCTATCGAGAAGGCCTCGCTTAGACAACTATCCTTAAGATATAATCCTATCAGCTGATAGAGCAAGTTACCTCTATAGGCTAGGGCAAGATGGCTAACAATGTGTGACCAACATGAGATGCATGACATACTTGCAGAGGCACATAGCAAAATCGTTGGAGGATACTTCAACAAAGACACGATAGCATGCAAGGTGTTACATTCTCAATTGTGGTGGCCTACTCTTTTTCGTGATACAATACGATTTGTGAAGCATTGTGATGAGTGCCAATAGACCAAGGTCCCCATTTGGAAGGATAGGATGGAGCTAACCCCAAATATCATCTCAATGCAACCATTCAAAAAATGGGGATTGACTTCATTGTGTCAGTTAGTCTTTTTGCAACACAAAACGCGTAGGTCAAGTATATCATAGTCACCACACAGACTATCTCACAAAGTGGGCAGAAGCACAAGCCACTAAGAAAAATGTTGCTAGGACCACGGCCAAGTTCCTTTGGAAGTAGGCAATCTCATGATTCCGGCTACCCCATTGAACTAGTTTGTAACCAAGGCATGCACTTCATCAACGAAGTGATTGCACACCTCTTGTATACATTCCTAAATCATCCGTTGGAAATCTTCACCCTACTACCCTCAAGAAAATGGCCAGGCTGAATCCACAAATAATATCTTGGTAAATGTCATGACCAAGGTAGTCTCTACTTCACACAATTACTAGGACAACAAGATTATGGGTAGCCTTATGGGCCTATCAAATAGCCTATAAAACAGCTATGGAACGGACTCCCTTTAAGTTGACCTACGGCATTAAACCCATTCTACTAGTGGAATTGTTTGTTCCTAGCTTGAGAGTAGCCATCCAAGAGAGATGGGATGGAAAGGAGGCATGGATGGAATGCCTAGTTGAGACAGAATTCCTATCAAAGAGTTGACTTCTAGCTACCCATGCACTAATTTGCAAAAAGGTACGACGTAAGAGCTCGTATGATAAGCATGTCAAGCAGCAAGTCTTCAATTGGGGTGACCTAGTAGTATTGTTATACTCAGTGAAAGGCCATAAAAAAAGATGAAGTTTAGGGGATTAGGGCCTCTCAGAGTCCCCACAACCATTAGCCCAAACTAGGAATGTAGATCTTGAGACCTAGACAAAGAGAGCATAGGCTTCTTTAATGGTAGCCACATAAAGAAGTACTATCCTCCCATGCATCCAGTGCATGAGCTTCCAATGCTATAGTCCCGTGTGAGCATATGAGTTGCCACAATTACAGAGATTGAGGACAAAGATAAGAAAGCAATAGCACTCGCTCACCTAGGCATAATGGTCACCGCCCAACAAACACATACTTTCAATGTGTTGATAGATGAGTGGGTTGATTCTTATATCTTAACTCATGATCATTGGACTCTCATTGGTCGACCACAACTACAACCCATGAATGCTAAACTTAGCCCATTTCGAGATCAATCATATGCACTTTTGGAAAAGTGCAAAGTTGTAGACTCTATCGAGTCTGAGAGTATATCCATGGTGTTTTATATGTTTTCAAACACAAACGATGGTGGTAAGGAATCACTATTAGGATGCGCATTCAAGAATCATGCACATTGCAATGTCGATTATGAGTCATGGTGCATTTACCTTGCCATCGGCAATGTACACATAGTGAGAGCTTTTAGTAAGGGCACTGCACTCCATCAAAGCCCATAAAGCCATCGATAGATAAACTTACAACCAAATCTAAGGAGGCGGATCATGACTTATCACAACCCGCCAAGCCTCAATGCTAGCAAATGGCCGAGAGTGTAGCCAAGGCCAATGAATCCAAGTTCAAATGGGTGCTTAAGCACCAAGGACCACCATCTACTCATACTCAAGGCCTAGGGGAGGCAAAGAAGACATTATAGGCATAGGCAAACGGTCAAGCCACGATGGGTCCCCAAAACCCTATTGCAAGTGCAAGGCTATTATGAGGGCAATACCTCGATATGGGTCTCTAAATCCAAGATTTCCAAGGGCACCACCCAAGCGCCACCCCCTCAAACTTGTCTACATGAGACTGCACAATAATTAAGGATTCGACACCATAGGAGACTCACACTGTGAAGCCTATATATAGAGCCCAAAACTGCTAAGCATGTAGAATCTCAACAAGTCTACCAATAGCAATTGCATCGCTTGCTACTTCTAAACTACCTCAACCTAGCACTATTAATGTCCCAAGGGAATCACAATCATCTGACAACACAATATCAGCATCGCAAACCATGCATATTGCACAAGAGGCTAAATTGCACCACCCTCAAGATCAACCAAAGTCGCACAAACCAACTATTGAGCTATCTAGTCTAGTCAAACCCCAACCTCCTATAGGCCTTAAACCCTCTTATGAGAGGAGATCCTTGGCCTCTGACTTAGCTTATAAATATGGGGGATGAATTGGTCACTTGCATTTGATGTTTGATACTACATTTACCATGATTGCTAAAAGCTATGAGTAATTAGACTTAGGTCTTTTAGAAGACCCTTTAGCAATAGAAGTGGATACATTGCCTTGCACCTAGGAGGAATTTGAATTTGTGTTCATTAAGGCCCCATGGTAGCTGAATAGTTAATTGCCAAAAAAAATTCTCACAAGCAAGTGCACAAATAATGACTCATCACATCTTATGACAATAGCATGATCTCCACCACAAACCAAGAAATTGAAGAGTTGAAAAACCTAGCCGAAAACAACTGCTCTTTCTTGCAAAAATGGTATAATCTCTGACTTCAATGGGAGTAAGAGGGTTGCCAAATTATGACCAATGCTAAGTGGAGATGCACAATCAAAACCTTTGAGTATGACCCAACTTATGTAGCTCCCACTCCTATAGGGTATTGGCCATTACTCACAACTCACCTCTAGAAGAGCATGTCATGACCCATCCCTATTTAGATCGCATCCTTACTACTGAGGAAGAGCTACGCATTGCCAGTAAAACAACTCTCGTGACTTCCTAATGGATATCCTCACCTACATTACTCACATAGGTATCTGACCTTTCAACATGTACCACTATGCTAACTTGGAGTACAACCTACACTTCTACGCTTGGCTCATGTGGAAGTAAAGTACCATGAGCATACACAATGAGTGTTCTTAACCCTTCAACCTATAATCCTCAGAAGGATTCACATCATTCCCAAGGGGAGGGGATAAAGTGGAAATCAATTGAAAAGCAAAACACCAAAAAGCAAACAAAACAATTACAAAAATGAAAAAGAAACAATAAGAGAACCTCAAAATTGAAACCTAAAGTTGGAAAGAAGAGAAAAGTGATTTTATACTTAAAAAGAGTAAGGAGGAAATAATTCCTTGGAACAAATGAGTTCCTTAAAGTGAAAATTTTGTTGCAATCCCTTTGTCTCCTTGGGGATTGCAAATGAACTAATGGAAGCTTGTTGTGCTACGATAGGAGCTAGAATTGGCAAGATAGCAAGACCGCACCCACAGAATTCCATTCAAGGAAGAAGAGAGAAGACAATATGGCATTGCCCTTGAGAACCAAGCCTATAAACAGCTAAAGTTCAAGACCATCTAGAATGTCAACAAGGTGGTGGCCAAGGAGGAAAGAGCCAAAAGAATCATAGAGTAGTGCAATCCAGAAAAGTACACTGAGAAATTCGGTTTGGAGGCCGGTTTGGAGCAATCTCTGGAGGCCAACAACAATTGGTGTGTAGAGTCATTGAGAACCTACAACTCTAATAGAGCATGTGGCACCATGAGTGTGGGTAGAGAGAAAGAGGCCAAATAGGTATAGGTAGAGCGGAGCAAGGCATGGTGGAGAAGGCACTGGGGTTAGCACACAAGGTGGAGAGGAGACCAAGGAGAGATGTATATGCCATGCTCAAAATGAACAAGGACCAAGTCCTAACAAACAACAACATCAACATCTAGGATATCCATGACCCTGAAGTGAGACTTCACGCCAAGTTCATCCACACGTTGTCTTGAAGAAATAGGTACAACTTGCTCATGCGTAGGATTGGAGTGCCTTTTTTGGAGAGCTTTGTAGCCCATTCTCCCGATAAGATTTACTAGAATGGCTATGTGTGGAAGACGATGGATCGATCTTCTAGAGCAGTAGTCTTAGGGAGCAAGCCAGCTACTACTGGCAGAAAGTCCCCTGTAGCAAATGTTGGAAAAAAAAGAAAGAAACGTGTCTCAAAAACTTCATTCATTGGGTTCTATGAAGTACAAAGAGCCCTCATCCAAGAGGCGGTGGAAGAGGTGGCAAGTGAAGAGGAAATAAGAGAGACAGCTAAGAGGATACCACCTCAAGAGTAGGTATAGTCTAGCAAAAGAGCAATAAGTGAGGGAGAAGAATAGAAGACATAATTCAGCCAAGGAGGGCTTAAAAATCCAAAGAAGAAGACTCCTCAGAAGTAGCAACAAGCCCAGGAGAGAATGAAGAAAAAAGAGAAGGTTGACTTGCAGAAGGCACAAAAAGAGTCAAAGAAGATTGAAGAAGAGAGAAGGAGAAAAGAAGAAGCTGAATTGCAAAGGATACAGGAGGAGTCTAAGAGAGCTAAAGAGGAAATAAAGAGGAAAGCAGAAGAAGAGCTAGAAGAGCTATTTAGAAAGAAAGATGTGGACATGGCTCAAGCATTAGGCATGTTGCTAGAGTGGCCCTCCATGTAGGAGGATTTGGTTGCCATGGGCCCACAAGGAGAAGAACACCCAAGGACTAGTGCCCAAGTGCCAGAAACCACAACACCACCAATAATAGAAGGCAAGGGAAAGATCATATTACATCCAATTCTATTTGTTCACGTGCCTACTACCCTAACTATCACATCCACCCAAGGCACCTCAACCAGTGGATGCAAGAAATTTCATAGCTTGGGTGCAAAATAAAGTCAAAGAGGTAGCTCTAGATTCAAGTGAAAGAAGCCCTGACACCTAGAATAAAGAGATCAATAGCTATAGATGTTGAATCAAGACAAGACCTAAAGAAGCAACAAATAGAGGTATCCACAACTTCCATCCCTACAACAATGCCGCCATCCATGGGCTATGATGAGTACCTCAAAGAGCTCCTCCAATACCTAGAGATGGCTAAGGAGAAAAGAAAATAGAAGTGGCTAAGTTGGAAGCTGAAAGAGAAACATTGGGAGTATTTCACCTAGAGAGGACTCGCCAAGTTGCTGATTATCAAAAAGAGATAAGTGAGCTAAAGGCAAAGTTCAAGGCCAAAGAAAGAGACAAAGAGAGGTGGCAAGAAAGGCTCACAAAAGAAATGAAAGAGTTAATTTTCTTACAAAGACAATACAAGCTACTAATTGTGCAACACATGAAGACCTAACAAGGCAAATGAGAAGAGTTCAAGCCATGGATCAACTCACAGCAGAAGAAGCAGAGAGAGCTTAGGTAGGAGAAGAGCATCAAAGAGAGATGGAGGAAATGAGGTATAGATTGCTAATGGTGATAGAGGAGCAAGCAAGGCTAGAAAGAGAAATTAAGTACTTGGAGGAGGAGAAGGAAAAAGTGACCCACCAAAAGTGGAGAGACCAAGAGCCAATGATAGTGGCCTTAGCCCAAGGTGGTAGAGTGAGATCCTAGAGGAGATGAAACTGAAGGCCCAAGCATGGGTGGCCTAGAGTGAAGGAAGAATAAAAGACCTAGCAAGCCATCTAGCCCATGCAAAAGGTGACAGAGTATTAGCAAAAGCAGGCCAAAGGATTCAAACACAAGATTGGAAGCCTAGGAACCCGCCTTCCTTAGTACCATCTTGGACATCACATAGTCAGAAGAGGAGGAGGCCGTTGAAACTCTAAAGAGGAAGCTGGAGATTGCCAACAGACCCATAAGGCTTGGACTCTTTGTTCAACCACAAGGAGTGGGAACCAACCTAAGCCAACAGGAGCAACACGAGTATTTGTTAAGGACATGGCTGACAATCCAAGAGGTGGAGCTATTAGGCTTTAAGGAGGGACAAGGACCTCAAGAGCCCATGTAGGAAAGAGAGCAATAGGTGGCACTTCTAGAAGCACGGCTAGATTTCAACATGGGAAAACATGAAAAGGAGAAAGTCTCATAGCCTTCCTCTCCATGGCCAGAAGTGCAAGAGGAGGTGGACACAACTACTAAAAGAAAAGCAGAGGTGAAGAAGAAAAGAATGAGGATGTTGGAGCAAGCATGGAAAAGGTTGAGAGCTCAACCAATAATAGCCCCAGAAATGACCATTCCATAAATAGAAGATTGTTTACCAATGAATTGGAATGCGAAGCTTACAGTGTCGAGGCAGAAAGAGAACAACTACCAACCTTTTGACTTTACCTTTTGATTATTGTCTACACTGAGTAGAGTGCTATAAACCAAAGTAGTGGAGGAGGTGATCAGCATGGGTAGAAGGCTTGGAGACAAGTGGAACCAAGAGAGAGAGAGAGAAGAAACCAATGTTGCGGGGGATGGAACACTACAAGGATTGTAATGTATAGCGATGGCGGGTAGCGACGTAGGAATAACGGCGTCGCTATTTGCGTCCACTACAAGGGACTGGGGCAATAGCGACGCCGATTAGCGACGGCGTTTATCGGCGTCGCTATTGGCGTCGCTATATGCGTCGCTATATGCGTCGCTATTGGCGTCGCTATATGCGTCGCTATTAGCGTCCCTATACGCGTCGCTATTTGCGTCGCATTTGCGACGCATATAGCGACGCCGCAGGGAAAAAAGCGCGGCCGAAACCAGAGCGCCGTTTTCATTTTGTTTTCTTCGCCTTTTGAGAGCGAGAGCGAGGGAGAGAGCCAAGGCTTTGTGAAAGAAGAGGAGGAAGAGACTTGTTGCCGCCGCCGCCGCCACCGCCACCGCCACCGTCGTTGTTCGCGAAGGAGAGGAGGAGCCCTCGTTGCAAAGAGAAGCCGCCCACGCTCACCATATCTCATTGGTGAGTCTCCCTCTCTCTTTCTTTTACTTGTTGAAGGTTTAAATCGTTCTCTTTTGTTTATTTAGGAGAGGAAAAGAAAGAGAAGGAGAGGGAGAGGGAGAGAGAGGGAGAGAAAGAGAGGGAGAGGGAGAGAAAGAGAGTGAGAGTGCATTCTCTCTCTCTCTCTCTCCCTTTTGCTTGTTTAATGTTTAAATTACTTTCTTCTTTGCTTGTTTAGGAGAGGAAACGAGAGAGTAAGAGAGAAAGAGAGGGAGAGGGAGAGGGAAAGGGAAAGAAAGAGAAAGAGAAATAGAGGGAGAGGGAGAGGGAGGGGGAGGAAATAGGAGAGGGAGAGAAAGAAAAAGAGAGGGAGAAGGAGGGAGAGTGCATTCTCTCTCTCCCTCCCTCTCCCTTTTGCTTGTTTAATGTTTGAATCACTTTATTTTTTTCTTGTTTAGGAGAGGAAATGAGAGAGAAAGAGAGTGAGAGGGATAGGAAGGGGAAGGAAATGAGAGAGGGATAGAAAGAGAAAGAGAGGGAGAGTGCATTGTATCTCTCCCTCTCCCTTTTGCTTGGAGGATGTTTAAATCACTTTATTTTTTGCTTGTTTAGGAAATGAGAGAGAAAGAGAGATAGAGAGGGAGAGGGAGAAAAAGAGAGGGAGAGGGAGAGGGAGAGGGAGGGGGAGGGGAAGGAAATGAGAGAGGGAGAGAAAGAGGGAGGGGGAGGGAGAGGGAGCGAGGGAGCGAGGGAGCGAGGGAGAGGGAGAGGGAGAAAGAGGGAGAAAGAGGGAGGGAGAGGGAGAGGGAGGAGGAGGGAGGAAATGAGAGAGGGAGAGAAAGAGAACGAGAGGGTGAGGGAGAGGGTGAGAGAAAGAGAGGGAGAGGGAGAGGGTGAGGGAGAGGGAGAGGGAGAGGGAAGGGAATGAAATTTAAGATAATATACGTATCGATAATGGTATGCAATGTGCTTTGCATACGGCCACGTACTTCATCAAAATTAACCCAAAATTATTGTTATAGAAGTGGAGATCCCTTAAATTGAGTATAGGATAATTTCTCTCAGGTCTTATGACTATGAGTAGAATTGATTGAAATAAATTTTATTACTATAGTTGTAAAATTTCATAGATGGCGCGCATTAATTTTAAAATGGATTACTTATACTCAAAGCCGAGATATAACAAAAAATTATCTACCGGGACAAACAAATCGTTGAGCATGATACAAGGCCGAGATATAACATCGGAAAATCTCTCGACTACTATATACAATGCAAGGTTTATGGTCAACTTGCAAGTTGACGTACATCTCCAAAAAGCTATCCATTTAAGCCTCGTTTGCTGTAATGTAGATAAGATGGCAAACGAAGAAGGTCCTATTGTTCAAGACCGCGAGTCGTATCTTAATCAGCGTGTCCCATGTCCTTGCTCTCAATGCAAGTTGGCAATTAGACGAAAACGCCGATTGTCTATAGAACACGTACGACGATTTGGCGAGTTTCAACCTGAGATTATTGATCAGGCAATTGCAGATTTTCAGCAAACGGTATTTTCAAGTTAGCATTTTTCATGCATTGTACTCTCAAGCTAATTGAAAACCATACACAATAAGATTGGGTCTTGTTGGCAAATTTTGTGTCCAGGGGGGTGATGTCTCGACCCAAGGGGGAGTGCACCCTTTGCGGCCAATTAGAAGGGTTCGTGGACGTGAGATGGATGGATGGCAGGAGCCAATAGACCACTCGCAAGGCCCATCTATATCGTCAATGCCAGAGGAGACAGACAACCTTCCCGACTTGCCTACAATCTTGGAGCCTGAGATGGAGGCAATGATCGATGCATTGATTTCCATGGATGTTGAGACATCTGACCCGCTTAGAGAGGAAGCATCCATACCATTATATGATGGGTGCCGAGTATCTCGGTTGAAGACATTGCTTGCACTCTTAAGTGTGCAAGCGAAATACGGTTGGAGCGATACGAGTGTGACTGAGTTATTCAGGTACCTTGCATACAGACTTCATTGTTTTTTTTTTAAACAGTATTATTGTAAATATGGATGGATTTTTCAAGGTGTTTTATGATGTTTTCAGGTTATTGAAATATCATATATTGCCACCTGCAAACACCATGCCTGAGTCTCGTGATGATGCACGACATGTTTTACGGAAGCTTGGCATGGACTACAATAACATCCATGCATGTATCAACGACTGCATATTGTTTCGAGATGAATACGAGACTATGGAGACATGTCCAAAGTGTGGTGCTCACAGGTATCGACAGGACTTGCAAGGGCAGACCATCCCTCAAAAAGTCCTCAGACACTTTCCGCTCATCCCCCGCATAAACCACATGTTTCGCACGTCTGCCATGGCAAGCTTGACAACGTGGCATGTGCAGAATAGGTCTACGGATGGAGTGCAACGAATATCAGCAGATTCGCGCGCATGGAGCCACATTGACTCTACCTTCCCAGGCTTTGCGCGAGAGCCAAGGAATCTTCGGCTCGGTCTCGCCATGGATGGTGTGAACCCATTCGGTCTGCGCTCGACTTCTTACAGTGTGTGGCCTATAGTGCTTGTCAACTACAACATTCCTCCATGGCTTTCTACGAAGAAAGGACATCTCATCCTTAGCTTGCTTGTCCCGGGCCGCTACAAAGTAAAAAATATGGACGTGTATCTTCGTCCATTAGTCGATGAGCTTAAGATTTTGTGGGAGGAGGGGTCACGGTGCAAGATATGAGCAGGCGCGATGGTCGGCGGTCAGCCAACATTCGAGCCATTCTCATGTGGACGATGCATGACTTTCCAGGATTGGGAGAGTGCTCAGGTGAGCAGACCTTTGTTCACGCCGGTAATATCTATATTTTATTTCATTCAATCAAGTATTCACTAGGTCGTGGATCGCCTTGCAGGTCTCGTTACCTCAGGTTATCATGCATGTCCATTGTGTGGGCCACAGTTAGACTCCCGAAGGTCACGAACCATGAAGAAGATGGTATATCAAGGACACGCCACTTTCTTGCCGGAGGATCATGAACTCAGGGAAGGTTTTCTTGGACGACCTCCAGCACGTATGAACGCTGCAAGCTGGTACGAGCTGAAAATGGTAAACCCGGAATCACATCCAAATGGAATGCGACGGTTCTCAGTTTTCTACGAGTTGCCATATTGGACCCACTTACAGGTCAACCACTTGTTGGATCCCATGCATATTTTCAAAAATGTGGGCAGCTTGCTATGGGACCACATCACAGGAAAGAGAGACACTATAGGGTCACGAATGGATTTAAAGGAGGTAGGTAAGATGGAGGCGCTTTGGCCGCAGTCGAGTGCTGAAGGGGGAGTGCAGCTTCCTCGCGCTCCCTGGGTTTTGTCTACCAAAGAAGAGCGCATTGTGAAGCAAGTAATCAAGTCTATCCGCACTCCGACGGGTATGATGCGTTCTCTCAGGTCCGCATTTTCTAAAGATGACCAAATGTCTGGGCTAAAATCCCATGATTGGCATAAGATATGTCAGGTTTGTGAACAGAATGGATTTTAATAAGCGTGGACATTTTGAAATTTGAAAAGTGACCATTATTCTTAATGCTTTCTCATTTGTGGCAGTTTGTCCTACCGATCGCGATCGCGGGATGCCTAACTCCAGAAATTCGCGGGGCCATTTACAAGCTGTCGACTTTGGTGCAATGGATCTCACAGAAAGAGATTAAGACGTCCTCTATTGAATCCGCAAGGCGGGGAGCAGTTGAGACGGTCTGTCTCTTTGAGAAATACCTGCCCACTAGCATGCTCACGATACAAGTTCACCTTCTTGTGCATCTTGTGGACGAAGTGGAGATTGCTGGACCTGTCCATACGCGATGGATGTTCTTCCTGGAGCGCTTCATGAAAACCCTGAAAGGCTTTGTGCGACAACGAGCTCGTCCGGAAGGTAGCATGGCGGAGGGTTGGTTGGTGTCAGAGGCATTAGTGCATATCTCACAATGGCTACCAACGGTGGAACCAGACAATGAAATGCTATGGACGCTCAAGGACGATGACAGGCTGACTGGAGATGTGGTGGTTGGAAATGGGGTAGAAAAAAGAATGGATGCCTCAATGGAAGAGAAAGTGAATCGCTTTTGTATGTTGCACCATGCCTCCATGGAGACGTGGCTCGCCAAGTACCAGATTGCAAGGCAAGATCGAGAGGAAGCGCGAGCTGAATTCCGACGCAGTACGCGTCACCGACCGATTCGATATCCCGAAGGCATGGAGGAGATGCCGTGGTTTATGTCAACACGATGGTTGCATGGAGCCTTGATCGCAGCATCCAGCGAAGGGGCAGAGGTCTCAATGGAGGAGTGGGAGTTCTCGAGGGGATGTAGTCCAAAGGTAATGAGGGGTTTAGAATGTGTCGTATCTGAATTTGTTTGCTACATCTAATTTGAGTGTTTCAATGTGCAGTACAAAATATATAGTGCAGCGTGGTCGCGCGGACGGCATTTTCGGGTGGAGCGTATTGACAAAATGCGCTCCACAATGGACTGTGGTGTCATGGCAAGGTTTGAGCAAGAGAGCCGGCGACGAGCAACGGATCCGAACACGGTTGTGGATGAGATGGAGTATTTTGGGAATTTGCAAAGTATTATTACGGTGGATTACCGTAGCTTCTCCATGATAATATTCGATGTGCAGTGGTTCAAAGTGGTACTTGGAGGAGCTGGCGCAACGGTTCGACGAGGTCCATCTGGATTTCTCGAAATAGATTCCGAAAAAAAATGGATGGATTTGTGCGACACCTTTGTGTTGCCGGCACATTGTGAACAGGTAATCTTCTAGTCATTTGCTTGCTAATTGTAATACGACATGCTTTATGTCACAATGGTTTGAAGACGGTTTGTAAGTGTTTGTGAACAGGTAATCTTCTATCCAAATCCCCGACAACCTCGATGGTGGTATGTTATACCTTCAACTCCTAGAGGTGCGAGAGTATACGATCAAAGCGATGTTCCAGGCATAGATGAAGAATATATGCAAATAGAGGGATCGAAATTACAAGGGGTGGAGGCCACCGCAAGCTTGGAGCCCGCATCGGCTAACAATGATGGAAATACAGAAGTCGTAGAATTTTTTGAGAACGAGGCAGACTCGTTCTTTTGTGGTGACATGTCTATCGACCTTCCAGTGTATGCAGAGTTATGTCAAGAGATTAACATGGGACCATAGAATACTTCATTCTTGGAGAATTGTATTACTCAATTCGTTGTTTAGATCTTCCATAAAGGTAGATAAGATATGCATTTTAAGATGGATTTTTCAAAAATGATTTATATTAATGCGCTTTGTATAGTTTCAATTGATTATTCTAACATTATTTTTTATCTCTGCAGGTATCTTTATTTTCAGGATGAGTCGAGGGATGAGCGATGAGGAGTTTCAGGAGATGATGGCACGTATGTCTCCAGATCAGCTCGCGAGATTCAGAGAGATAGCAGATCAGGAGCTGTCTCGTTCTTCGTCAGGGCGCTCTGCTAGATCAGCTTCAGTGCGATCAGATGCTTCAGCTTCGAGCAGACGATCTCGACGCTCGCGACTTGGGCCAGAGGGAGGGACTGCGACTGCAGGAGGATCAGGGGGGTGCTGCTGTGGAGACACGGACGCGGTGTCTCCGTCTCGTCGTTCAGCTAGAGCTCGGTCACCTCCAGGATTTGTCACACCTGTGGGGACGTCCACTCCAGTTACTCCGGCTTTTGCGCAGCCGTCGGCAGATGTCACGCCTTTTGGTGGCACTCCTTTTGGTGGCACCCCCTCTGGTGGCACTCCTTTTGGTGGCACCCCCTCTGGTGGCACTCCTTTTGGTGGCACCCCCTCTGGTGGCACCCCTTTCAGTGGCACTCCGGGAGAGGGTACCCCCGTCGGTACACCGGATGTTCAGGGGTCTCCTGGATATGCCCAGGAGCGTGGACGGAGATGGGAGAGGGCCCATACGAGGCACACTCCTAGGGATTATGGATACCTAGTGGATGGCAGGTCAGGAGCTATCATCATGAATGATGAGGGGAGGAGGGTGATAGCTCGCATGAGGGAGTTGTGCCAACAAGTTTTTCGGCACAACGTCCTGGATCATTGGAGGAACATACCGGAGGGGAGCAAGGAGTACATAGTAGCATCCTTGCATGAGGAGTTCCCGGTGCCAGCCGCAGTGGATAGATTCTCTACGGGCTGGATGATGGATTGCATGCGTGCATACATGTCACATAGACGATCCGACGCACACAAGGCAATCAAGAGTGGGGCTCCAAAGCCCGAGTGGTTAGATGCAGAGGACTGGCGCCGACTGAGGGAGGAGGCTACAAATTCGCCAGGACGTTGGAGTCAGCAGCGGGAGGCGGCGAGGGCACGAATCGAGGCCGGATCGGTACATCATCTTGGGAGTGGCGGCCACAGGACATATTTGGAGGACTTTGTAAGTTTCTCTTTTGTTTTGCTTATTTGTTTTTTTGAGATATTATTTGTACTGACAATCATATTTCTAACAGTTAGCATTTTATTTTCTTTGCAGCACTCCATTACAAATCGTGATCCGCAAGGCCTTGAGACTCAATATGCAGAGAGGCACGGTCTCAGATCATTGATCGACCGATTGTACAGACGCGGCGGCCCAGTAAGTCTCTCATCTTTCATGTCCGTAGTTACCATGAGATATTTGAATGCATTATTGTATGGTGGATTGATATGTTGTTTCTTTTTCTGCAGAATCCGTTTGATGCTCCTTTGCAGAGGGACGAGCTTTCGGGGGACGACGATTTGTAGCTCGCCCTCGGATCCTTAGCGCTCACATACCTTTAGTTTTTAGTCGCCCGATCTATGTAGACATTTTCTATGTATTAGTGATATTGTTTTATGATTGTACCAATCGCATTTTATGCGATATCATGTATTTATTTCATCTATCTGTTTTATGATTTCAGTATAGATTCTTTTTGTTTGCAAACGCTTTGTATGCAGCAGTGCAGAAACTATTTTGTATGGCTCTCATACAGCACACAGTGCTATATGTGGCAGGGCAGCTTGCTGCCCTGCCACAAAATTTTTTTTTCCTCTGTTACCGTCACTATTTGCGTCGCAAATTTACTGCAGGCGTCGCTATTGTCGTCGCTATCAGCGTCGCAAATTCTCTGCAACCGTCGCTATATGCGTCGCTATTTGCGTCGCTATATGCGTCGCAAATCGCAAATAGCGACGCAAATAGCGACGCAAATAGCGACGCTTTGCGACGCATATAGCGACGCAAATAGCGACGATTCCATGGCGTCGTCAATAACGACGCTTTTTGCGACGACGGGGGCAAATTTTGTTGTTTGTATTTTCGTCGCTTTAAACGTCGCTATAAGGTCTATATCTTGTAGTGGTCACTATTTGCGTCGCATTTGCGTCGCAAATAGCAACACCCCATAGGGAAAAAAAAACAGGGCAAAACCCAAGCGCGGTTCATTTCGCGCATTTTTGTCAAACGTTTTGAGAGGGAGAGCGAGAGAGAGAGCAACCGTCTTGCATAGGGTGGGAGAGGGAGAGGAAGAAGGCTTGCCACCACTGCCGCTGCCGTTCGCGAAGGAGAGGAGGAGCCTTCATCGCGAAGAGGAGCTGCCAAACCCTCGCCATATCTCATCAGTGAGTCCATTCTCTCCTTCTTTTGCTTGTTTAGAGTTTAATTCTCTCTTTCTTTTGCTTGTTTAGGAGAGGAAATGAGAGAGAAAGAGAGGGAGAGGGAGAGGAAGAGGGAGGGAGAGAAAGAGAAAGAGAGGGGGAGAGAAAGAGAAAGAGAAAGAGAAAGAGAGGGAGAGGGAGGAGGGAGAAAATGAGAGAGGGAGAGAAAGAGAAAGAGAAGGAGAGGGAGAGGGATGGGGAGAGGGAGAGGGATGGGGAGGAAATGAGAGAGGGAGAGGGAGGGAGAGTGCATTCTCGCTCTCTCATTTACTTTTTCTTATATAATTTGTGTATATATATTGAGAGAGGGAGAGGAAATGAGAGAAAGAGAGGGAGAGGGAGAGGGAGAGAGAGGGAGAGGGAGGAAATGGAAGAGGGAGGGGGGTGAAATGAGAGAACGAGAGGGAGGGGGAGTGTAGTCTCTCTCTTATTTATTTATTTTTTGCATAGTTTGTATATAATGAGAGAGGGAGAAGAAATGAGGGAGAGGGAGAGGGAGAAAGAGAGGGAAATTAAAGAGAGGGAGAGGGAGGAAGAGAGAGAGGAAATGAGAGAGTGAGAGGGAGAGGGAATGAGAGAGGGAGAGAAAAGAAAGAAAGAAAGAAAGTTATATTAACGTCTTCTAAAGACCAAAACTAGCCTATGAGACAAACTGTGATACAATTGATGAGGTCCAGCTATCCAAAATAAAAGTGCTGAATGAAAAGCTAAAAAACTGGAAACTGAAAATACGGTGCTGTGAGTGTGATAAGTGTCATGTATGTGTATGTGCGTATGTAGCTCTAGTACTCCAAATAATGGCTACAAAAGGGGAACAAATGTTGGCTGTGATAGGGGAACAACTGTCGGCTGTGATAAAGTGGTGCGATGTGTATATGTAACAGATGCAAGGAGATATACTATCCTGGGATGTAGTAGCACTCGTCGAAGTCGCTAATAGCAAGTGATCCCTCCTGGATGCAGGATGTGGTACATCGGCGGTGGAGAAAGAGCAAACTGGAGATCTGAGATCCAATGTGTCGAGTGTCGTCGGATCTCAGTCTGCTATCGATGTAGATCAAGAATCCTCCGGATCTCTTGTCGGTGTGGCTGTGGGGTCCGAAACCCACGGATCCTCATGCGACATCGGGTACGCTGGTCCTCAGCCTGCTGTAGTGTGAGCCCGGAGGTTTGGCTGGAGGCTGGTACAGTAGCTCTCACTCTGTCTGTCTGAAAGAACTGTGTAATAGTCGTCTGGGTGGGCCCCTCTCTGACTGGGACCCGTTGTGTGCTCTGATCTCTGATGTGCCATGCCTCTCCCAGAAAATGACCAAATGATCTCTGATCCATATCAGTCATGCATCCCTGAAGTGAGCTGCTCAATGTGTATCTAGATCTCAACTCTGAGTATGCCGGGCATCTGAGAACAAAATGCTCCTCACTCTCCACCTCTGATCTGCAAAGGGGGCATATCCTCTCCTCCCGTGGGATGCCACTGGCTCTGCCACTCTCAATCATAAGCTGATGTGATGATACCCTGAGTTGTCCAATAAGAACTCTCAATCGATGTGGCATATAGATCTGCATATATCTCAGAATCTCTATGAATCCCTGTTCTGATATTCTCAAGAACTGTGTATAATAATGTGCCATCTTCGATGGCACTGTGCAGGGCTGACCCATGTCCTCTGTATATAAATATGCCATATCTCCTATCTGATGACTCTGTTCCTCTCAAAGTAAGTGGGAGCCTGAGTATCATATAGAAGAGGTGGGAGTCTATCAATGTCCAGCCCATGTCTGTCAAACCAAGCTCTAGTCTGTGCATACCATGATGTGGTATCCCCCGCTCGAGCCATCTCCTGAGATGCCATATATGCTCTATATGCAATGCGATCTCTGTCCATATCCTGAAATCTGTGTAGGAAGCAGACTGTCTGAAATAATGCCTCGACTAGCATGGGGGCGGTGTGGCAAGCTCTGCTCGCACAATGTCATGTGGGACTGAGGCCTTGCTGCGAATCAATCTAGATATCATAATCACCTAAGGTCTCTCCATCAATGTCCATACATAATCGGCAAGGCCTGGCCCCCATATAGCTGCTCCATACATTAGTGCTGGAGTGACTAAAGTATCAAAGAGCCACCCCTTGGTGTGGGGCTCCTGGAAATGTGCCTGATGACACTGTCGCTCCATAAGAGCCAATGCTGAGTATCCTCTAGTGAGGCGGTCACGAGCTACCTGTGTCATCGAGAAAGTCCCTGAAGCTGCTGTAAAGGTGACTCCCAAATATACATATGATCCAACGGCCTCAATACTCCCTCTTGTTGCCATGAAAATACTTTGTCTGCGTATCTGAGCTGATGTATGGAATATAAGAACCTTGGTTCTACCAAGGTTCACTGTCATGCCTCTCTGTATGCAAAAATCATCCAATGCTAATAAATGCTATTGTAATCCCTGAGCTGAGTCTGAGACCAACACAATGTCATCTGCATATAGTAAGATATGAACTGTGGCTCCACTTAGATCTATACCTCCACCGGCTCGCTGTTGAATAAAATCTGCTATCTCATCAATGTATAGCCCAAATAGAGTCGGTGAGAGTGGGCATCCTTGTTTCACACCAATGGTGCTCACAAGGGGATCTGATATACCTCCTGGACATCTGACTCTGCCAGTAACCCACTCATATAGTGCATAAATACCCCAAATCATGTCATCATCCACCCCCAGATCAAGTAGGCGTCTGAAAAAGCCTCTCTCTCGGAACCATGACAAAGGCTTTGCGGAAATCCACAAAGCAACAGTACAATCTCTGTTTCTTCACTCGTGTCCGGTTGATCAGACAACGGAGAGTGAACATGTGGTCTATGGTAGAAAATGCCCGTCTGAACCCTGCCTGACTGGGTGTGCGCATGCACTCTCTCTCTGCCAACGTGCTGAGCTCCTCCTCCATCACCGTGCCATAAAGTTTGGCCAAAACTGGCCCAATCATGATGGTCCTATATGTGTTAGGATCCATAGGATCCCCTCACTTGTGGATAAGTACAATGGTGTGCTCTGTCCACGAGTCAGGGAACCCCTCAGAAAATGCACGGTTGAAGAGGTGAACAATGAGTGGAGCCAATGTGTCTCTGCCATATATAATATGCTCTGCCTGAAGATCAAACTGGTCTCGAGCGCGGCCATGCTGTAACCGTGAGATAGCATGTTTCACCATACTAGTGGTGAAAAAGGATGAAATACCCGGTCTCGGTGTACATGGTGTGGGTATCAGCAACTGTGCGGGTATATGATATAAACTCTATGCGTATCCATGCCATACTGTAGGGTCATGTATCAGTGTGGGTGATTGTGGTTCTCTGATCTGCCTCCATGCCTCTGCACAATCTCTGCTCATAAGAAGGAGGTATATATCACAATATCTCTCCTCCTCCCATTCCCGCTTTTTACGGTGGGTCAAGCGGTGCATGCGTCTCTGCGCCTTTCTGTGTGTGATCTCTCCTCTGGCCTCCAAATCGCGTAGCTGTCGACGTAGATCTCTGCACTCATCATCATACCACCTGTTCTGTGGCATGGTATCGGTCCGAGGGGGGTGCGTGTATGTGTGATGTGGAAAACTAAGAAAGAGAAAGAGAGGGAGAGGGAGGGGGGAGGAAATGAGAGAGGGAGAGAAAGAGAAAGAGAGGGAGAGAAAGAGAGAGAAAGAGAAAGAGAAAGAGAAAGAGAAAGAGAAAGAGGGAGAGGGAGAGGGAGGGGGGAGGAAATGAGAGAGGGAGAGAAAGAGAAAGAGAGGGAGAGGGAGAGGGAGAGGGAGAGGGAGAGGGAGAGGGATGGGGAGGAAATTAGAGAGGGAGAGGGAGGGAAAGTGCATTCTCTCTCTCTTTTACTTTTGCTTATATGATTTGTATATATATATTGAGAGAGAGAGAGAGAGGAAATGAGAGAGAAAGAGAGGGAGAGGGAGGAAATGGGAGAGGGAGGGGGAGGGAGGGAGAGAGAGAGAAAGAGAGGGAGAGGGAGAGGGAGGAAATGGAAGAGGGAGGGGGATGAAATGAGAGAACGAGAGGAAGAGAGAGTGTATTCTCTCTCTTTTTTATTTATTTTTTGTATAATTTGTATATAATGAGAGAGGGAGAAGAAATATAGGAGAGGGAGAGGGAGAAAGAGAGGGAAATTAAAGAGAGGGAGAGGGAGGGGGAGGAAGAGAGAGAGAAAATGAGAGAGAAAGAGAAGAGAGAAAAAAGAGAGAATGGGAGGAGAGAGAAAAAGAGATTAGATGTGGGCCATAATAGGCAAATAGAGAAAGAGAGGGTGTGGGTGAGGGTGAGGGTGAGGGAGGGAGAGGAAATGAGAGAGGAAGAGGAAGAGAGAAAAGGAAATGAGAGAGGGAGAGGAGAGAGAAAAAGAAATGAGAGAGAAAAAAGTGAGAAAGATCATTAAACCTAATGGAAAAATAGAGAAAGAGAGAGTCAGGGTGAGGGAGGGAGAGGAAATGAGAGAGGGAGAGAAAGAAAGAAAGGAAAATGAGACAGGGAGAGGAGAGAGAAAAATAGAAAAATTTATTAAATCTAATAAAGAGAAAGAGAGAGGGTCAGGGTGAGGAAGGGACAGGAAATGAGAGAGGGAGAGAAAGAGAGAAAGGTAAATGAGAGAGGGAGAGGAGAGAGAAAAAATGAGAGAGAGAGGAGAGAGAAAAAGAGAAAAATCATTAAACCTAATAGGGAAAGAGAAAAAGAGAGGGTGAGGGCAAGGGAGGGAGAGGAAATGAGAGAGGGAGAGGAGAGAGAAAAAGGAAATGAGAGAGGAAGAGGAGAGAGAAAAAGGAATGAGAGAGAGAGGAGAGAGAAAAAGGAATGAGAGAGGGCAAGGGAGGGAGAGGAATGAGAGAGAGGAGAGAGAAAAAGAGAGAGGGTAGACCAGGAGCTGTCTCGGTCTGAGAGAGAGGGCGCTTGAATGTGGCAAATAGACCTGGATGCATGCAATACTAACTACACTTCACCCGTTTGATTACAACCCTGTTCAACATCAACAGCTTCAGCTTCATAAAAGAAACAAATCTGATTTATAAACTGGCTGCTCAAAAACTGAAGTCCTTCACGTCCCTTCTTGCTATTTTAGAAAGAGATACTCTACAAGTTGTCCATTGATCAGTATTGTATAAAAAGCACCAAGATAATCTGTATGCTGAAAGACTGTATAAGTTGTCAGTTGATACTATATGCTAGGTCATAGAAAAAGAGAGAGATGGAAGGAGAGGATAACAATCTAAGAAAAGAAAAGAATGATAACAAAAACAAATTGTTTGTTGTAACGTAGACAAAATGGAAAACGAAGAAGGTCTTGTTGTTCAAGATCGCGAGGTGTATCTTAATCAGCATGTCCCACGTTCTTGCTCTCAATGCAAGCTGGCAATTAGACCGAAAACATCGATTGTCTATAGAACACGTACGACGATTTGGCGAGTTTCAATCTGAGATCATTGATCAGGCAATTGCGGATTTTCAGCAAATGGTAATTTGAAGTTAATATCAATCATGCATTGTACTCTCAAGCTAATTGAATACCATATACAATAAGATTTGGTCTCGCTGGCTAATTTTCTATCCAGGGAGGCGATGTCTCGTCCCAAGGGGGAGTGCACCCTTTGTGGCCAATTAGAAGAGTACGTGGGTGTGTGACGGATGGAGTGCAAGAGCCAATCCACCACTCGCAAGGCCAATCTATACCGTCAATGCCAGAGGAGATAGGCAACCTTCCAGACCTACCTACAATCTTGGAGCCTGAGATGGAGGCAATGATCGATGCATTGATTCCTATGGATGTCAAGACTTTTGATCCACTTAGAGAGGAAGCATCCATACCATTATATGATGGGTGCTGAGTATCTTGGCTGAAGACACTTCTTGCACTCTTAAGTGTGCAAGAAAAATACGGGTGGAGCGATATGAGTAAGACCGAGTTGTTCAGGTACCTTGTACATATGCTTCATTGAATTTTTTTTTGACACTATTATTATAAAAATTTGTGCTTTTTCAAGGTGTTTTATGATTTTTTAAAGGTTATTGAAATATCATATATTACCACCTACAAATACCATGCCTGAGTCTCATGATGATGCACGACATGTTTTACGAAAGCTTGGCATGGACTACAATAAAATCCGTGCATGTATCAACGATTGCATACTGTTTCGAGGAGAATACGAGACTATGGAGACATGTCCAAAGTGTGGTGCTCACAAGTATCGACAGGACTTGCAAGGGCAAACCATCCCTCAAAAAGTTCTCAAACACTTTCTGCTTATCCCCCGCACAAACCACATGTTTTGTACGTCCGGCATGGTGAGCTTGACAACGTGGCATGCACAGAATAGGTCCACGAATGGAGTTCAATGAATATAAGCAGATTCACCCGCATGGAGCCACATTGACTCTACCTTCCCAGGCTTTGCTCGAGAGCCAAGGAATCTTCGGCTCGATCTTGCAATGGATGGCGTGAACCCATTCGGTCTGTGCTCAACTTCTTACATTGTGTGGCCTATAGTCCTTGTCAACTACAATATCCCTCCATGGCTTTCTACGAAGAAAGGGCATTTCATCCTTAGCTTGCTCATCCCCGGCCGCTACAAAGTCAAAAATATGGACGTGTATCTTCGTCCATTAGTCGATGAGCTTAAGATTTTGTGGGAGGAGGGGGTCACCGTGCAAGATATGAGCAGGCGCGATGGTCGGCGGTCAGCCAATATTCGAGCCATTCTCATATGGACGATGCATGACTTTCCGGGATTCGGAGAGTGATCAGGTGAGTAGGCCTCTGATCTCGCTGGTAATATCTATATTTTATCTCGTTCAAGCAAGTATTCACTAGGTCGTGGTGTTGGAACATGTCTGGTTACCTCAGGTTATCATGCATGTCCATTTTGCGGGCCACAGATAGACTCCCAAAGGTCACGAACCATGAAGAAGATGGTATATCAAGGACACGTTTCTTTCTTGCCAAAGGATCATGAACTTAGGGAAGGTTTCCTTGGACGACCTCCGACACATATGAACACCGCAAGCTAGTACGAGCTGAAAATGGTCCACGCGGAATCACATCCAAATGGAATGCGACGGTTCTCAGTTTTGTACGAGTTGCCATATTGGACCCACTTAGAGGTCAACCACTTGTTGGATCCCATGCATATTTTCAAGAATGTGGGCCGCGGTTTATGTCAATGCGATGGTTGCATGGAGCTTTGACTGTAGAGTCTCGCGAAGGGATAGAGGTCTCAATCGAGGAGTGGGAATTCTCGAGGGGATGTAGTCCAAAGGTGATAAGGGGTTTAGAATTTGTCGTATCTAAATTTTATATGCGACATCTAATTTGAGTGTTTCAATACACAGTACAAAATATATAGTGCAGTGTGGTCATGCGGACGACATTTTTGCAATGGACTGTGGTATCATGGCAAGGTTCGAGCAAGAGAGCCGGCGATGAGCAACAGATCCAAATATGGTTGTGGATGAGATGGAATATTTTGGGAACTTGCAAAGTATTGTTACGGTGGATTACGGTAGCTTCTCCATGATACTATTCGATGTGCAGTGGTTCAAAATGTACTTGCAGGAGCTCGAGAAACAGTTCAACGAGGTCCATCTGGATTTCTCAAAATAGATTCCGAAAAAAAATGGACGGATTTGCACGACACCTTTGTGTTTCGGGCCCATTGTGAACAGGTGCATGGACTCATTTGCTTGCTACTTGTATTACGACATGGTTTATGTCAAAATGGTTTGAACTCTCTTGTACATGTTTGTGAACAAGTAATCTTCTATCCAAAACCCCGACAACCTCGATGGTGGTATGTTATACCTTCAACTCCCCGAAGTGTGAGAGTATATGATCAAAGCGATGTTTCAAGCATAGATGAAGATAATATGCAAATAGAGGGGTCGATATTGCAAGGGGTGGAGACTGTTGAAAGCTTGGAGTTAGCATCGGCTAACAATGATGGAAATATAGTAGTCCAAGAATTCTTTGAGAATGAGGTGGACTCATTCTTTTGTGGTGACATGTCTATCGACCTTCCAATGTATGCAGAGTTGTGTTAGGAGATTAACATGGGACCATAGGATACTTCATACTTGGAGCATCCACTTATTCAATTCGTTGACCAATCGCTTATAAGGATACATAAGATATGCATTTTAAGTGAGATTTTTTTTAAATGATTTATATTACTGTGCTTTGTATGATTTAAATTGATTATTCTAACATCATTTTGTATCTATGTAGGTGACATTTTTAGGATGAGTCGAGGGATAAGTGATGAGGAGTTATAGGACATCTTCACACGCATGTCTCTAGACCAGATTGCGAGATTCAGAGAGATGGCAGACCAAGAGCTGTCTCGGTCTTTATCAGGGCGCTCTGTTAGATCTGCTTCAGCGCGATCGGATGCTTCGTCTGCGAGCAGACGAGCTCGACGCTCACGACTTGGGCCAGAGGGAGGGAGTGCATTGGGATCAGGGGGATGCTGGAGAGATACAGAGGCAGTGAGCCCACGGTCGACATGGGATACAGGTGCAACTCCTCTCTCTTGTGGCCCTTCCAAGGAGCATGGCTCAGGCTTAGGCGGATGCTGTGGAGACACGGACGGGGTGTATCCGTCTCATCGTTCAGTTAGAGCTGCATCACCTCAGGGATTTGTCACACCTGTGGGGACGTCTACTCTAGTTATTCTGGCTTTTTCTCAACCGTCAGCAGGTGCCACCCCTGTGGGTGCAACTCCGAGAGATATTACTCTGGTCGGTACACCGGATGCACAAGGGTCTCCTGGATATGCCCAAGAGAGTGGATGCAGATGGGAGAGGACCCATCTTAGGCAGACTCTAGGGGGTTATGGATATCTAGTCGGCAGTAGGTCAGGAGCCATCATCATGAATGATGAGGGGAGGAGGGTGATGGCTCGCATGAGAGAGTTGTGCCAACAAGTTTTTCGACACATCTTAGATCATTGGAAGAACATACCGGAGGGGAGCAAGGACTACATAGTAGCATCCTTGCACGAGGAGTTTCCGGTGCCAGCCTCAGTAGATAGATTCTCTACGGGCTGGATGATGGATTGCATGCGTGCATGCATGTCATATAGACGATCCGTCACACTCAAGGCAATCAAGAGTGGGACTGCAAAGCCCGAGCTATGGTTAGATGCAGACAACTGGCACTGACTGAGGGAGGATGCTACAGATTCTCCAGGACGTTGGAGTCAGCAGCACGAGGCGGCGAGGGCACGACTCGAGGCCAGAGTGGTCCATCATCTTGGGAGTGGCGGCCACAGGACATATTTGGAGGACTTTGTAAGTTGTTCTTTTGTTTTTCTTGTTTATTTTTTTGAAATATTCTTTGTATTAACAATCATGTTTCTAATAGTTAGCATTTTGTTTTCTTTGCAGCACTCCATTACAAATCGCGATCCGACTGGCCTTGAGACTCAATATGCAGAGAGGCATGGTCTCACTTCATTGATCGACCGATTGTATAGACGCGACGGCCCTGTAAGTCACTCATCTTTCTTGTCCGTAGTTACCATGAGATATTTGAATGCATTATTGTATGGTGGACTGATGTGTTGTTTCTTTTTCTGCAGAGTCCGTTCGATGCTCCTTTGCAACGGGACGAGCTTTCGGGGGACGAGGATATGTAGCTCGCCCTTGGATCCCTGGATCTCACACACCTTTATTTTTGAGTCGCCTGATCTATGTAGACATTTTCTATGTATTAGTGATATCTTGTCATGACTGTACCAATCGCTTATTATGCAATCATGAATTTATTTCATGTATCAGTTTTATGATTTTAGTATACATTGTTTTTGTTTGCAAGCGCATTGTACACAGTAGTGCAGAAACTATTTTGTATGGCAAATTTTTTTTCCCTATTACCATCGCTATTAGCGTCACAAACTTCACTACTCGCGTCGTTATTGGCGTCGTTATATACGTCGCAAACCACCACTATCAGCGTCGGTATTGGCATTGGTACCGACGGTGATATCGACTGTTCTATGGCGTCACCAATAACGACGCTTTTTGCGACGACGGGGGCAAATTTTGTTATTTGCATTTTCGTCGGTTTAAACGTCGATATAAGGCCTATATCTTGTAGTGGAAGTATAGCATTATTGGAAAAATAAAGTTATGGAGGTGCCCAAGAGGGTGAAGGGGTACGAGTCCTAGCCAATGTGGAGGAGAAGAATGACGAAAATATGGACTCCTAGATATCATTTTGTAACACCCTACCCTTCCAGAGAAACGACCCAACATACATGCTATATTCGAGAAGGGTAGGAGTGGACTTCAACCCCGACATCCATGGCCATTATGATTTTCCTAAAATATCCAATGTAAATGCAACTAAGTCAGAGAGAAATCCCTTACCTTTTTTTAGGATGACTTATGGACCTCAATTGCCCATTTTCTTAGTGAGTTTTCTTCTTGCCCTGATCCCGCCTTCATCATAACATGTAACTATCTTAGGCTACTTAGAGTACTACTTAAAGAAGACCCTACACCACAAGAATATTGCCTCGCACCCCTATTTTTTGATCTAAATGTCAACATAGATAGTTGCACCATGGCTAGGTTAATGATGTGAGCCGCCCTCCTTCCATCCTTTTGCATGGTCCTCCTTGAGGACATGAATGACCTCCATTTCACTAGATACAACCACCCATTCCCATCCACTATCCCTCTCAATGTACATATAAACTTAAAAGGATAAATGTAGGGCTAGTACTTTCTTGGAAAGTCCCTTAAGCCACCAACCTACTCCTCCCACGATCACAATCATGAGGACTAGCTCTTTGCAAACCTTTTTTTTTTAAGCAAAAAGAAAAGAGAACGAAAAGACAAAAGAAAAAACAAAAAGAACAAAAAATAAAATTAAAAATGAAAGAAAATAATACATCTCATTTTTATTGAGCATTACAATCACTGCACCTATGAGTCCTCAAGTTAGCCACCTTCATTGGCCTCGGTCAGTCGGCTTCGTGTCTGCTTCGTGTCTAACCCCCTAGCCCTTTTTGTTTCCTACTTCATGCTTAGGGCACATCCAAGGCAAGAGATACCTAGGGAGTTATGCTCACCTATGGTTTGACTTATTTCTCCCTGAGCTATAGCCATTGCACCTCCCCTATGCATGAACTGGATCCTCAAGTATGGGACAACACCCCAAGCTTGCTTGTGGTGACCGAGCTCCCAATTCCACTAGTGTGGAAAAAATGCACCACACAGTAAGATAGACATACCCCCCTGGGCAGTGCAAATTTTTTTTCCTTTTCAAGTAAACAGGAATATGACCAACCACTGACCGCGAAGGCCCCTATCAAACACTCAATATACCCTCGATCCCCAAAGCCTCCACTATTCTCACATGCTTCTCTTCCATGTCAAATCCCTACAAGATCCCCATCATCAACCACATAACAAGCCTTCAATCAGTGAGCCCTCATCAACAAAGACCGACAAGTGCCATGAGACTGTTACTCGACTAGGACGGGGTAATGTTAATCCCAAAGCAAGAAAAGAAAAAAGAAAGAAAAAATTAATCCAAGAAAATAAAAAATGCGGACCCAATGAAGGAAGCAAGAGAAGAAAAGGTAAAATGCGTAAAGGCAACCTCAAAGAAGGCAAAGGGGAAAGGTGGATTTTCAAATACAAAGGCACCCCCAAATTTTGTAAAAGAGCAATAGGTTCCCTCCTCTGCAAATTGTAAAGAGTAGGCAGGAATAGGTGAAGGGATAATGTAAATAGAAGGGAATAGGGAAAGAGGACCTTGGCAAGATACCTAGTCATATAAAAAGAGGATGGGTGCCCAAAGGGATAAGGGCATGGAAGAGCTCATTCTTGGTGTGTGGCTAAAGTGGCTCTGTTCTTCTCTTCTCCTTGCTTGTGCTTGTGCTTGTGTTTGAGAGGAGTAGTGTGAGAGTGAGGGCATTGTCATACTGCTGCGCATCCAGAGTGTGAAAATCTACCGAAAGTTTGTGTGTGTGTCATTTGTGTTTCGTGCATTAGCCTAGCATGTTTGTTTTCCATGAATGTCTTAACCAATGCATTAGCTTTAATGTGTGTCTTGCGTGTTTTCCTACGCATAAACCTTATCTTATAGTTTGTTTCCTCGAAAAAAAAAGGTTTCTGTCTCCATTTTAAACTTGTGTGTGTGACTAGACCTCTTCATTCCATTGTAAATAACATTGATTGTGTGCATTTATCTTTGTGTGTGTGTGAACGAATGCTTGTGTGTGTGTGCATGTTAATTTTTTTAAAAAAAATTAAAAACTAATGCCACGGAAGATTGCTGAAGCTGTCAAAGCGGTATAAGAAATCCCGGATCTAAGATAAGAAGAAATACAAGAAGTCCAGAGTTAAAATCGAGCTTGAGAAGCCTTGAAGGTGTGAAAGGCCACTAATTGAAACGAGTTCAAGTATGAAGATATGAAAAGAGATAACTTAATCATTCCCAATGATTAACTAAGAAGCTTCTTAGAAGGATACAGAAAGCTTCTGCTTTGATTTAAAAGCATTTTTCTCCACGAATAAACGTCAAACGAGGGCTGAAAATTTCGCAATGATGGAGGCAGGGATGCAGGATAATCAAAAAGCATAAGCTACTTACAAGCTTTATATAATAAGCTTCCAGATTTTTGGTACGAACTACAAAAGGATATTGCAGATCTATAAGCTTTGGAAGCTTTGTGATAGAAAGGGCTTTTTTTAGAAAAGCATCAAGGCAAGTCGTCAAGCAGCAGAGACAATCACAAGTGAAGCTTTATGTTTCAAATCTGATTTGCCAGAAGCAACCTGTAATTTGCTTCATATATTGCAATGTGTGTGTGATTGGGAAGATCGTGACAACAAATTTGTGGAGATTGAGAAGGTCATCAAAAGGCAACTCTGAAATCGGCAGAGTGGAGGACACTATTCAAACTGACAGAGAGGGAAGTTGCGACATACCAAGCACAATGAGAAGCCGAGTTTAGGAAGAAACAGATGCTTCTTGGAGCCGAGCAGGAAGCGCAACAAATCATCGCGACTGCTAAAGCAGCCAAGGCAGCATGATTAAAGCAAGGCAAGGAGGAAGCAGAAAGGAAAAAAAAAATTGTGCGTTTGCTTTCATGAAAAGCATCCAGGAATAGGGCAGAACGAAGGCCAACATAGTCTATAAATATGGACAATTTGAAAACTGTCTCTGGCTGTAAGCCATCTCAGTATCAACAAATGGCCACCATCATGGAGTTTGGATCAGAAGATGATCCACATTCATCCACTTTCTAACTCATCGATGAAGACCACACTCTTGGAAATTCTCTTCGATATGTATGGGTGGCCTAAGCCCAGAGGCCACTCGGGTTTCTTCTTCTTGTACCTTGTATTAGTTATTGGTAGAAATAAAACAAAGTCTTGGCATCATTTTCTCATCTTGCTTATTTGCTTGATTGATCTTCTATCTTGAAATTCATAAAGGTCCTCCGTGGACTCGACTTTGTTTTCGAAAACCCTTCGACATCTTTGGTAAACCGGACGTGAAAGCATCGCATTTAAAAATTTCAGGATGGGAGATACTTCATCATCAACTTCAGCCCCTTCTATGATTCCTACTTTGTCCTCTATTTCGACTTCGTCATCGACTTCTGCTTCAAGTACTTCTACAGATGATTTAAAGTAGATTTTGCAAAACATGTCTATGTATATGCAACTTCAAAATCACCAGACACAATTGTATATGCAGTAGCAGCAGCAATTACATAAAAAATAGTTGTCTCAGCAAAGGCAACTATATTCGGAGCAAGAGAATGCAATCAACGCAAGTAAGGCGATTGAAGCAGTTGAAAATGAAAAGAAGCTATTCGATGGCCGTAATGTATCGGATTATTTGAAGTCGTATGAGATTAAGATGGGATTTTTTGGAGTATTGACAGGACTTATGAGCAAATATTTTCTTCGCCTTGTCACACCTGCCTTGAGGGTAAAAGTGACTAATCTTTTCCTTCAAAATTCACATTGGCAAGATTTTAAGAAGGCCCTGAAACAGGATTATTTTCTTGAGGACTTTGGGATGGCTACATGGCAGTCATTCCGAGAGTGGGTCTACATGCCAAACAAAGGTCTAGCTGCTTCAAAATTGATATGAGAATTTGAAGAGAGATATAGTCAGCTTGATGCTGCTGAACAAAGAGCATTAGATATTGAGAAAGTTGAGCTTTTCTTACAAACTGCAGATCCTGCTCTTCAGGAAGAATTAGGAGAGCTTCTTGAGGATCGCACGAAGCCTATGGGTCTTAAAACAAATTGGCAGGACGCTCAGGATGCGGTCTCGCCTTTGACCAAGAGGCGGATATAAAAGACATGACTACAGAATGGATCTATGACTCCGATGTCGTCTTCTGTTCCTATGTCTGCTTCTAACCCTGTCATTTCTTCTCTTCCTCAGCCAATTACATGGCCTATGCCAGTGCCTACTGTTTCTAATCCTCTCGTTCCTTCTGTTCCTAAACCGATGCCGGCTCCTTCTGCTCCGAAATCATCCGCTCCTTTGGCTCCTTCCTCTCTTGATGACATAATCAAAGGCATAACAAATTTGACACTGGAGTCAGTTAAAGTAGAATTGGTGGGAAAATTAAAAGAGCAGTTTGCCTCGACTGCACCTACTATTTCTTCTAGTGCTCTTAGTGCACCTAGGAGAGACCGAAGATGTATTTGGTATGATAGTATGGACCATCAGCATTGCAAGGATTGCGAATCTTTTCAAGATTGAAGGAGGAAGAATTTGGTATTTTGGGGACAAGATAGCAAGATCTGGTTGACTGAAATAGGAGCTCTGCTTGCTACCAATTTTGGGAAAGGCGGAATGAAGAAATTAGTGGATGCATGGCTACGTGTACTTCTTATGTGGTAGCTAGAGGAGATGCCTCTACATATGGAGTCCAAATTGAGAAAGTATCAGAGAGTTAGTCAGCATTATGGACCTATGATATAGAGACGGAAAACAAGGGAAAAATCCAGCAGACTGTTTTGTCTAGTGTAGGTTCTAGCATCAGATCCGAGACAGGTTGGGATTCGCCTATTGACAGGTACACTATTTATGTCTACTTGGCTAAATCTTAAGGAGCAGATGTACTTGTTGAGGAGAAGCGTAAGAAAGATGAAGAGAATCCAAATGCAACTAAAAATACTAGAGGGGGTGAGTTTGTTACTCCACCTACTGCGAGCCGTCTTCGAGACCAGGGCCAGAATGACAAATGGAGGATGCTCAGAAGAAAGAAAAGAGGCAGGAACCTAGACAGAGAAAGTAGCCAGGATTTAGATTAATGCCCGATATTGAGACATCTACGGACATGAAGAAAATATTTAATGAGAAGATACTTGGCAGTGAGGTGACTTTACTATTTGTTAGGTTTTGGGCATCTTGAAAAGAGAGTTTCAAGATCATTTCCAAGAAGTCTTGAAGAGAAAAAGACATACATTGCCTACTATTGATACACAAGGAGTTTTGATTGAGTTGGATGAGGATGAGGATGAGGTTATGGTTGAGAATGTTTCTATTTTTCCGTAGACAAAGAAGAGGGTTGAGCCTATGCATTATGCTGAAACTGATGAGCCTATCTTGGTACCGCGCAGTCACTTTTTGCGGAGTCATTGGGCTAGGGCAACTACAGAGACAATGGTAAAATTTGGAGAGAAACAGGTGCCTTATGTTGCTTTGGTGGATCATGGTTAAGAGATTAATCTCATAGTTCGTGGAGTTTATGAAAGTAATAGATGGCCTATGGATGCAGAGCATGGGTGATGTATGAGAGCCGTCAACAACACTGCAGTTGATTTGTATGCTGCTTGTCCCAGTGTCAGGATTTCTATTGGAGATGTAGAGGAGGATTTCCATTTCTTTGTGCAGGATTCATGCCTTTACCCCATAATCCTAAGATAGCCATTCATCACATAAACGCGCATGGAGACGAAAGTTATGGATGACTACACGGATCCGCAGTAAAGATGGTATGAAAGAGGTCCAGTTTATGACTCTGTGTGTAAATCATGCTAGAAACAGGGATACTCTTCGAGATGGGCCTTTGCCCACTGCAAGGGATTCGGATTTTTATTAGGTATCATTATCCCACGAGATGACGGTGATACAGAGCAGAGGACATTGGAGTTCTTGGCTCCTGGCAGCAGTGTTCTCTCCTCTAATTTTGTTGGAATTTCAGCAAACAGTTCGATGAGTTATCGAAAGATTTTTGAGTTGCCTAGAGCTGCCAAATAGTACATATGCAGGAAGGAGAAAGATTTCAAAAATACAGGTATTTTAGAGGATGATGAGCATATAGACGGGATGTATGATAGTATGGTTTGTGCAGATACGATGACAAAGATGGAAAATATGCTAAAAGCTGATATGCAAAGTTGTCCTAGTAATGTATCAGTGTAGTCCCTCGACATGTTTCATGAAATTTTAAATTATGTGTCACAGATAGAGTCAGAGGCTGAGGTGACTCATCAAAAAGTGTTGAGTGCCTACAGAGACACAGAGGGCTGACAACTTTTAGCCAATAGAGTTTATTGCTGAAATATTTCAGCATCTAGAGTTTAGGGCTGTTCCTATGCAGTCCATAGAGCAGAGGGCTGAGGATATTCAGTCACCAGAGGGCAGAATTGTTGATTTACAACAAGATTTGAGTAGTGTAGAGGATCATAATGAAGCCAGGGTTGACACAAAATACAAGACTCTGGATAAGATGGTGAAACCGATAGCTAGACCGCTTCCACCTGACAGTGATTAGCAAATAGAGTGGGCTGCCAAGGAGCTAATTTTGAGGGACCCAGAGCATATAGGCCATAAATTTTCAGCAGAGACTCTTGCTGAATTAAAAATTGGAAATGGTGATTTCTTGCTACCCTCAGAGAAGCAGTGCTTTCAGGAAATGCTTGAGCGACATAGAAGGGGGTTTGCTTTCTTCTCGCATGAAATTGGCTGTATGAACCCGGATATTGTTGCCCCTACGGTGATCTTTACTATCCGTCATATTCCCTGGAACCTTCGACCTATTCTAGTGCCTAGGGCACACCTACCAAAACTAGTTGTCTTGTTGAATGAGAAAATCAGGATGGGAATCCTAGAGCTGTCATCTTTGTCATACTCAAATAGGTGGTTTACGATTCCAAAGAAGCATGGTACTCTCCGATTTATACAGGACATGCAGCCAGTAAATAGAGTTACTATCAGGAATGTTGGTATAGGTCCAGTTGTGGCATCTATTCTTTAGGTGACTTGTATTCGGGATATGATCAGTTTATGTTGGCCTTGGAAAGCAAGGATCTAACCACTATGAGAACTCCTATTGGGCTTGTCAGGATGTGTACCTTGTCTCAAGGTGCCACTAGTTCTGTCGTGTATATGATGAATGCCATGCATAAGGTCATTCACGAGTACATACCTCAACTTACCATGCCTTTCTTGGATGATGTGCCCATTAAGGGGTGTGCAAAAGAAGAGAAGAATGAGAGTCTAAATGAGCAGAGATACAGATACTTTGTGGCTGATCATATTGCAGCTTGTGAAAAGATTTTGGCTAGATTAGAAGAAGTAAACTTAACACTATCAGGGCAGAAATCTATTTTTGGAGTAAATGAGGTCGTCATTGTTGGACATATGTGTGGGTATTATGGCAGGAAACCTTCACCTGCGAAGGTGAATGCTACAGGAAAGATCACAAAGTATTGTTCTATCACTTCAGAGGTACGGAGATTCATTGGAGCCTGTGTGTTTTACATGATTTGGATACCCCATTTTGCACACATAGCAGATTGTTTATATCAGCTGCTTCGAAAGGGGCATAAATTTTATTGGGCTGAGAGCCACACTAGAGCCATGCGGAAATTGAAGAAGTTATTGCAGATTGTTCCTACTCTCAGGAAAGCGGATTATAATTGCAAAAACCCTATTGTATTGATAGTTGACACTAGTCCAATTGGCATAGGTTGGGCTATGGGTCAAGAAGATGCAGATGGAAATAGGTACGCTATTTGTTTTGGGACAAAAGTCCTAAACGAGAGACAAAGGAGGCATCTGCAAATCAAGAGGGAATTACTGGGGGTTGTTACGGCTCTCAACTGTGACAAGGAGTATTTTATTGGATCCCTAGTTGTGGTAGAGACAGATTGCTTGCCATTGATAGGTATGATTACGAGTTTCTCTACTCTGGACATAGCTATGCTGAGATGGATCGCATACATCAAGTCATTAGATCCATAATTTAAACACATAGCAGGGAAGGATAATCCAGTGGCGGATATGCTATCTAGAGCTAGATATGATGATGAGGAGATACTACTTGTAGAAGAGGATGATGCAGAAAATTCAGCCGCTATGGTTGATCATGTTTGCCATGACTATGATATTGTGGCTTTCATAGAAGAACTCTATGCTGGAGCAGATTGGCAAGTACCTTAGTACACTAAGAAAAAGAGATGAATGGATAGATGAAGAGTTCAAGAAGATCAGGAGAAAAGCCTATGGTTATTTTCTCAAGGACGGATTTCTTTGGAAGCACCTGAAGAAAAGAGGTGGTTTACCCTTGTGGGTTGTCTACGATAAAGAGACCCAGTTACAGGTGATGAGAGAGTTTCATGAGAGTCCTTGCGCTGGTCATAGAGGAGTGTGGGCTACTTATGAGAACATCAAAGAAAAATATTGGTGGAAAGGCATGTACAGAGATGTTTCTCGCTTTATAGAGACTTGTAGAGGCGGTCAGATGTATTTTGTAGTGTGTCATCGAGACGAGCTTCACCTGACCTATCCCCTATGCATTCATTATAAGTGGGTAGTTGACTTGGTTACTATGCCGATGGGTCTATGGCAGATGAGATATATTGTATTGGCTAGAGAGGATCTTATCAATCATGTTGAGGGCAGATCTTTGAGAACGAAGACCACTAGTGCAGTGTGTAAGTTCTTATTGGAAGAAATTTTCTGCATGTATGGTTGTGTGGGTAAGATCACTGCAAATCGCAGTGAATTAGATGCAAATGAAGCTAGGGAGTTTTTCTCTCAACTAGGAATCAAGTTGGCTCTAACCACAGCATACAATCCAGAGGGGAATGGAAAGAGTGAAAGAGGGCATCCGCTGATACTGAAAGCATTAGCCAAAGCATATAGAGGACGGATTGGAGAATGGCCGAGACTTCTATCATTTGCTTTGTGGGCTGATTGTACCACTCACAATGTTACCACAGGATATATGCCCGTAGAGTTGATGTATGGCCAGAAATCGGTTATGCTGATGACTGAGACTTGTGCTTTGACTTGGTCAGTTTTACCTTGGAAGGAGGATTTGACAAGAGAGGAGCTCTTAGCTCTTCGGATCCGGCAGTTGGAGAGAAGACCAGAGGATATTTAGCTAGCTATTGACAGGTTGAAGGTTGCTAGACTTAGAAATAAGGATAGGTTTGACAGCATGCATCGCTTGCGGCCTAGAGCAATAGAAGAGGGAGACTGGGTATTAGTCTTTGATACTAGCCTTCAAAATCAGCAAACTGCACTTTGGAAGATGGTGAAAAGATGGTTTGGGCCATACATAGTTAGACATGTCTTTGACAATGCAACATATGAGCTGACAGAATTGGATAGGATAGTGCTTATAGTGCCCATTGCATGAAAAAGAATCAAGATTTTCAAGAAAAGAGATGAGGAGGATTATGCATTGGAAGAATTTGCAAGAGAAGAGCAACGAGAAGAAACTCCAGTAGAAGAGACAGATGATATGTTAGATAACCTTGCTGATATACTAGAAATAGATGATAAAGAGATTGATCAATTCATGGATCTTGATGACAATGATCATGGGTAGTCGGCCCATCCGGAGGATGCGCAGGATCAGCGGGGGTGGATGTCGTACTGATGCACATCCAAAGTGTGAAAATCCACCAAAATTTTTTATGTGTGTCATTTGTGTTTCATGCATTAGCCTAGCCTGTTTGTTTTCCATGAATGTCTTAACCCATGCATTAGCTGTAATGTGTGTCTTGCGTGTTTTTCTGCGTATAAACCTTATCTTCTAGTTTGTTTCCTCGAAAAAAATTATTTTTCTTCATTTTAAACTTGTGTGTGTTACTAGACCTCTTCATTCCATTGTAAATAACATTGATTGTGTGCATTTATCTTTGCGTGTGTGTGAACGAATGCTTGTGTGTGTGTGCGTGTTTTTTTTTTAAACATTAAAACAGATGCCAAGGAAGTTTATTGAAGCTGTCAAAGCGGTACAAGAAATCCCCGATCTAAGATAAGAAGAAATACAAGAAGCCGAGAGTTAAAATCGAGCTTGAGAAGCCTTGAAGGTGTGAAAGGCCACTAACTGAAACAAGTTCAAGTATGAAGGTATGAAAAGAGATAACCTAATCATTTCCAATGATTAACTAAGAAGCTTCTTAGAAGGATACAGAAAGCTTTTGCTTTGATTTAAAAGCATTTTTCTCCATGAATAAACATTGAACTAGGGTCAAAAATTTTGCAATGATGGAGGCAGCGATGCAAGCGCAATGCAGGATAATCAAAAAGCATAAGCTACTTACAAGCTTTATATAATAAGCTTCCAGATTTTCAGTATGAACTGCAAAAGGATATTGTAGATCTATAAGCTTTGGAAGCTTTGTGATAGAAAGGCCTTTTTTTAGAAAAGCATCAAGGCAGGTCGTCAGGTGGCAGAGACAATCACAAGTGAAGCTTTATGTTTCAAATCAGATTTTCCAGAAGCAACCTGTAATTTGCTTCATACATTGCAGTGTGTGTGTGATTGGAAAGATCGTGACAACAAATTTTTGAAGATTAAGAAGGTCGTCAGAAGGCAACTCTAAAATCGGCAGAGTGGAAGACACTATTGAGACTGACAAAGAGGAAAGTTGCGGCATACAGAGCACAACAAGAAGCCGAGTTTAGGAAGAAACAGATGCTTCTTGCAGCCGAGCAAGAGGTGCAGCAAATCATTGCGGCTACTAAAGCAGCCAAGGCAACACGATTAAAGAAAGCCAAGGAGGAAGCAGAAAGGAAAAAAAAAGCTTGTGTGTTTGCTTTCATGAAAAGCATCCAGGAACAGGGCAGATTGAAGGCCAACATAATCTATAAATATGGACAATTTGAAGATTGTCTCTGGCCGTAAGCCATCTCGGTATCAACAAATGGCCAGCATGATGGAGCTTGGATCAGAAGATGATCCAAGTTCATCCACTTTCTCACTCATGGATGAAGACCATACTCTTGGAAATTCTCTTCGATATGTATGGGTGGCCTAAGCCCAGAGGCTGCTTGGGTTTCTTCTTCTTGTACCTTGTATTAGTTATTGGCAGAAATAAAACAGAGTCTTGGCATCATTTTCTCATCTTGCTTATTCGCTTGATTGATCTTCTATCTTGATATTTATCAAGGTCCTCTATGGACGTGACTTTGTTTTTGAAAACCCTTTGACAGCGTGAGTGTGTGAGGGTGAGGAGCCATGGTACAGAAGCTCTCCATATTCTCCTCTCGTCTTCTCTTCTCTTGTCTCATGTATGCAACTATGGAGGATGGAGCTTGAAGGTAGAGGATTGAGCTGGCTTGAGCTTGCATGTCAGATCATGGAGCTATCAGAGTGCTTGGGGGAGGAGGCTACTCAATCAGACATCAAGGTAAGCTCACTAGACTCGTAGGATTGAGGGCGCGTGTATGGCTCTGTGAGAGATAGACACTAGTCGCTCACTTGAAACACTTAAAACAATAAGCCATCAATGGGTCTTGGTAGTTGAGTGTGAGCTCCTACTTCAACCAACAAGTCACAAGACTAAAGAAATGTATTGTCAATAAGGGAAACTTGTGGAGCAAGTTGTGTGTACTAGGTACCTCCGTTATGCAAGCTGGGACAAGTTGTGGTATTAGAGTGCAACGAATGCAAAAGCATATGAATAAACTAAAACAAAGAATTGAACACATAGAGGGGAGAGAGAGAGAGAGAGAGAGAGAGAGGGGGGGAGGGAGAGACAGACAAACAGAGAAGAAAGTTGAAGACTTCAATGAACAAACTCCAAATACTGGAGGCAGATATGTGGAAGGATTGTTTGAGCATGAACAACTTGGAAATTTCTCAATCTAAAAAGAAAACTTGAAGTAATTGTGACCCCGAGGTAGGACAATCTAAAAAAACTAAGATAATCTTTAAAATATGATTAGTTCATGTTGATTGCAAAACAATTTCTCCAACATACTCTTTTACATGGTGAAATCACCTTATACATGGTTGTGCTTGTCCTAGAGATGATAGAATTTCTAGCTTCCCCTCTCAGATTCTAGACATGGCATAAGGCTAAAGGATCTAGAATGCTAATGAAGATTAGCCCAAGGAACTACCTTGGTGAACAAATTTGCCAAGTTATCCTCTATCTTTCAATACACCCCATCAAGGGTCTTATGGTCTATTTATGGCCAAGCATCTCCTCTTCCACAATCATTTACAACGTACATATATATGCAGGTTTGGTGGAGAGAGAGTTTTAATGCGAGTGTCCATACTACCAATGACTCATGCTGCTCATATATTGTCCCATATCTTATTATATGAATTCCAATTTTAGAGAGAATCATTTTTCTTCTAAGTTCTCTATGTACTGATCATGTTTCTTTCATAGAGTTTCTCTTCCTTTCTTATCTTGTGTTAGGTAGTTTATTACAACATTTTTTCTATGCTTCCATCATTGCATCCAATTTTGGTATGGTATCAAAGCTTAAAATCAAATTTTGACATTGTTTTGAGTTCTTATTGTTATTCTCTACTAATAGATGTCTATATTTTGATCATTCTATTGTTGTTTCGACCTATCGTGAAATACTACAATTGTTCTATTGCCTCAGTTGACCAGTGGCTAAAGGTTTTCAGACTCTTTTCACCTTGTTCATGAGTATGTATATTGTCTATAGTAGGCTGCGTTTTGTGTTTTGAGAATGCACAAGGTCTATCGTCTACATTTCCCAGAGTCCACCCCGTAATGATAGATACTGGTCATCCCCACAAGGATCAACCTTCAAGATCAGGATCCTAATTTGACAATTGAGGTCTCTATACATGAGCTAGCTCCATCGAAGGTGTCCCACAAGGGCTTCTCATTTGACTCGAGTGATCGTAGTTAGCCTTGGTTCATGGAGTGCAACGTTTTTTTCCAATATACAGGGAACCCTAACGAAGTTTTGGCACAGCCACCACACCTCTTCCCTAAGATACTTTCTAATCAGAGTTTTAAGACCTAACCCTAGGTAAGTCAATGCTTGGCACTACCTAATTTATCCTAACTAACATTTGGTTCAATCTCTTGAGAGAAGCTCCCAACTTACCAAGACCACCCATCCGTAGGACAGATCCATCATGGATCTCACCCACGCAACTCCCACAAATGGTTTTTTTTTTCAATCTACCTATCACATTAAGTTATGACATATAAAAGCATCTTTGTTAATTAACTCGTTCTCATAGGTTCCTTCACATAATTTTAGGGCACAAAACAAAGACGGAGAAAAAAAACATATTTATTTATTATTTTTCAAAGTTATTTACAATGATTTTTCCCTTCTATCTATGTAGAAGATAAACCTCCGTTCATCGAAAAATCTATTATATCTCTGCATAAGAAAAGAAATCCTCCAGAATTTCCCTCCCTTCACTCATACTATCGGGGACTCTAGGATCCCATCTTGATTCATCTGAGGGTCAGGTAGTTCCTAGGAGCGATCGAGAGATTGACGGCAAGAGTCCCCTCTCGTACTCCAACCTTCTCTTGTCGAACGGATTCCTCACCAAATGACCTCTTGCCATCAGGGCCCAGTCGAAAGCTCCTCACCGCACTTCAAAACAATTCCCCTTGGAGTAGGGTTTCGCGTCTAGTCATGGGGGAGGCATATCTGGATCCTCCTTTTATTATCCTGATTATATATTTACAATCAAATCTACTTGTTGCAATCATAATCAATATTTCCTGTGCAACCATCAATTCATGCACAAATAAAAAAGAAACAACAGCAAGTGTTTTTGGCATGGAAAGCAGCCCCACCCAAATCTAGGGTCTCTTTTAAGGTCCCACCTTATTCCTAGGGCTTCACTTCCTACTTGCAACTCTTCTTCAGGATCCACAAGTTATTTCTCGTGAATCTCATTAATTATGATAATTCTATTTTATCCTCATGAAAAATTTGGTATTTTTGACCTAAAAGATAATATGGGCATTTATGCCTATGGTAGACAATTCATGCGCTACCCTACCCACTTAACAGGATTTCAAATGCTTTTCCAAGTTTGTTTAGACTTTCAAATTGTATCGACAAATTCTTATCAATGTTCAACAAGTCCTACAGACTTTCGATATTTATTTAATTTCCTGATACTAATAGTTCCAGGGTTATCAAGTATTTCATAGTTGTGTTCGCTTCAATATTCTTGATATTTTAGGTTAGGTTTTCTCGATGATTCATACGTGGGTCAACTGATAGTATTGACGCTCGCGCTAATATACTCATAAATATTAACATTACTTGTGTTTTCAGTAAGTTTTTTTTAAAAAATTATTCTACTCATATTCTATGGTTTAATCGAGGATGTCTAACCATTTTTCAAACCTTCAATGTTATCTAGAAATATCAATTTTTATTTAGCTATGTCCTAAAAGTGCAATGCTGGTAATTTATGTGTTTCTAGTAGACATTCTCTTATACAAATTTCCGTTGATTTAATGCATTGATTATTTCATGATACTATCCAAATTATTTTTCATAAATTATTTAAAAATTCATATATATCTATTTATCATTAGAAAAATGAAAAAGAGATAGTCACTTTTAATTTCTTGAGGCACGCGTCCATCTTCGTTCCATGTACAAAGGAGCTGGATTATAAATACGCTCTAGGATGTTCATCATCTCAACCCTTTGTCGATAATCTGGGGAATGCATCGTACTCATAAACATGACTCGGAACACTAAGAACTTGTTCCATGCTTCATAATTCTGCCAGACAGCATCGAAAGTAAGGAAATGTTTGGATTGCAACATTTGCTTTACTTCTTTTTATTAAGATTTCTTAAAAACAAATCCTTCGTTGATTCACTCTGATACCAACTGTAATGTGTCCACCTATTGTCTTCAGGACACGTCTTAGCAGTCCATCGGAAAGGATGTCTAGAAAGCTTCGCCGGACACTCCCATGGAATTTCATGGGGTTTGCGATCTAGGACTTTCTGCATCTGCCACATAGCGGAAGTATTCTGGCCGTTCCCACTTAGGACCGACCTGAATCAGGTTTTTTCTCTAATGGTCATTTCCTAAACGGCAACTAGCCTCAAACCCCAAGCGAACTACTTTAGGTAGAAATGGCAGGGTCGAAGCGGATTCACGTTGCACTTGGTTCAAGGAGAATGGGAAACGAGAGGGATGCAAGGCTTGCCCTCTCTGCCATAAGGCGTACTCCCATTCTGTTCCCTAAAACAGTGTAAATCGGGATTATTATAACTTAGACTTCTAGGTCAGCGCCCTTGCTATTCGTGTCCTTTGAACGATCTTCTTGCTATCCATCATGATTGAGAAAATTTCTAGGACAATCGGGACCACCCATCCATAGGACGAACCCATGGCCACATCCACCACACTTTCCTCAAGTTGTTTTAGTTATTTAATTACCTACCACATTTATTGGTACATGCATCAATCAGCTTTCTTAATTAGCCCATTAGGCACTAGTTCCTTCACGTTATCATAGCACTTGACATAAAAAAACAATGTCAAACAAGTTCCTTTTCAACAGCTTATCATATTATCTTTGAAATACATTTATAAAGTCCAGCCCGTAGGCTTATCCATAATCCGCCCGAAGGCTATCCAGCAATCCACAGGGATTACTAATCCAAGATTCCACCTGTAGACTAGTATGTGCGCATCAAGATCCAATCCCGAGTCACGTTGGCCTCTTCTGTAGGGCCCGAAAGGTGAGGGATTTATGGCCAGAGCCCCCTCTATCACCCAAGCGTCCTCCTACTCCAAGTAGCGCTCAACGGAGAGACCTCTCATGGCGGGTTCGGTCCACCTTCCCGGCGTGGTTAACAACCCCCTTGGTTAGGGTCAGGCAGGCAGTCGGGGGTAACTCAAGCTGCCTCTCCCTTCAAGCCTTCAACCTAAAGCATTAGATATATTTTCATCCTTTAATTCCTTGAGAAAACAAAGAAAAATAGTTCTCTCTAAACTACTACAAGCACAATCATTTCGAGTGGTCGTTATTTTGGCCAATTGCTAACGAGCAAATCCTTCTTTCCGAATGTATCCAGCACTCGATCTCAGATCAATTGCGACTTGGCAAGATCCCCAAGGGTTTGTTTGTTAACCCTATATCCTTGGGTTAGGGCCATACCTCATTAACCCAACTTAATCAATACCTTAAGTTCAATTGGCAGTACATATGTTATTCCGTTTTACTGATTGGTCCTTTGCTTTCAAGCAAATATCTAATCCCCGTATCTTGGTCACTTTACCCAAGAAAGGTACGATATCAGGATGATTATTCATCCTCTTGCAAGATAACTTGCATAAGAATCTGCCAATCTCTTTCCGAGGAATTGGCCATTTCCTTGTGATCAAATCACAAGATCATGCGAATCTGCAACTTGTTGCACAAGTGTCGCATTAAATCTATTAGACTATTTACCCATCGAATGGAGTCTTATATTTAAGAAATCATGATTAGATATAACAATCCGTTCCTGATTGCATTAGGCCGACATTGTCGGTCCTAGGGTTCCAAGTTCAAACCGAGTTTCATCTTTTTAGCGAGAGATCCTTAAGGTAGAAACCGTAGATCGTCTCTTGCAAGTATGTCCTATTGTCCCTACATTCCGTGAATGTGGCCAAATCTTTAGGTTTAAGAGTTTCTGCTTTAGCAATAAGAGGGATTAGGTAATGTCCTCAACGTGCTAACCCTAGTTAGCTCTTTGGGATATGTTGCATTGAATTGACCCTTCCTAAACGAGTACCTTGCGGTTTAGGTGTTTAGGTTTAAACCAATTTAAGTTGTCTATTCTTGAAGATAATTACGCTACCATTTTCGTAACCATATGATTCATTGTCTACATATAGGTTGATTTACAAACCCTAACTTTTTGGGTTAAGATCAAAGCATAGGTTAAGTTATAGCATAATTTCAATTGATCATCCTATAACATGCGAACAAGATTCATGCTACTAAGCTTTAGGATTTTATGTTTAAACATGCAGCCTTTTTCTACTTTCATTTCCAAATGAATTTGTCGTATGATGAACTTACACAACATTTCGTTGATTTGAGTTTTTAGGCCACTTGCCTAGAGTTAAATCTTCTTCATGCAACCCTAGCAATTTCCTATGGTTGCTAGTAACTTTCTTTAAGAATCATTTAGAAAAAGATGTTCAATAATGCGATATGTGGTTTATTCCTTCCATGCTCAATCGAACTGTACTATCAAAATTCCGTTTTGTAAAAGTGGACATTAATTAATATAATCTCATTACTTTGCAATGCATAAAAACCACTTGCATAGAAATCTTATGCTCACTTTATTTTGTTCGTTTTATAGAAAAATACTAATGACCGAATCCCTCAATTGTGATCTATTAGCCAAAGTATTTTCAATCGAAAAAACATGCATCCTTATTCCTCAAATGATCCATGCATAATTGAAATATTACGACGTTAATCAAATTTAGGAAGAAGAACCTGGACTTGTGGTGAAATGCCCACATGGATGTTAGGAGACGATCCTCCTACGGTTGTGCCTTGTGCTTTCTTAGGAGCCATCGCGAATGCGGCCTTTTTGTTTTGGATGCAGATTTATGATCTTGGCTTTCTCCTTCGCATGCGAAACTTCTTTTGTGATTTGGCCTCGATTAATTTCTCCATCTTTTGGAACCAGCTTTAGAAGGCTTTATAGGTTTCCTCCTTAAACTTGGACTAGTGGAACCTTGTGGGGAACCCAAAGGGGGGGAAGACGACCTTAACTCTCGGGTTAAATGAGCTTTTAAAGGGCCTTGGGTGAAATGGAAAAGGGGGGAAAGAGGGTGTCTTGTGAAGGCGAATAGAAAGGGGGTTCTAAGATACCCCGAGGTTTAAAATGAACCTTTAAGAACGCGAGGGGGAAAAAAAGAAAGGCTTAATGGGATTTTTAAAAACTTGGAGGGGATCCATGGGAAAGGGGGTTTTCTTGGATCACGGGGGGTGGTGTTATTAAACCCACATGAAAAAGGGCTATGAGGGAAACCCACATAAAAGAATTTGTGGGCTTGCAATATGAAAGGAGGCTTATGACAGCCCCCTTAGAAGCTAGCTTCTAAGAAGCTTCTAAGGGAATGAAGAGGGCGGCAGGGCGAGCTAACGAGTGGCAATGGTGGCTTGGTCCATAGGCGACATGTTGGCAGGCGGTTCTTCTGGCGGCAGCGACGACAGTTGGCAGCTCTCTTCTCCCCTTCCACGACGTCAGCAACACGACCTTCTCCCCTCCTTAATGGCAGCGTGACGGCTTCTACCATGCTTCACCTCCCCCCCCCCCCCCCACAAGGCTTATATAGGTGAGGGGAGGGGATCCTCCCTCCCCCACGCAGCTCAATGCATGGGATTTACCCCCCTCCCTCCTTTGGCATCCAGCAAGGATGCTCAATCATTCTTGCTATATCCCTCTCCTCTAACATGATTGTCGGTTGGGGGAGAGAGGGATACTTCAAAAAATATTTGTCTTATTTCTAAAAAATTTATCCTTTTGGTCTCCTAAGAGGTGGTTCATATGAAGAGCATGTGTTTTCAATAATCCATAGTTCTAAGTCTCAATTTGGCTCGTGGAGACCGTGTGAGTATCATGGGATTTAGAAATATTATCGCGGGAATATTACACAAACCCGCATCAAGATTCATCTTGATGAAGAAGGATCTCTGGGCCATCACAAATGGCAAAGAGAAGAAACCTCGGGATGTGGACCTTGCAACTACATGGCAAAAGAATGATGACAAGAGCCCATGCCATTATCAAACTGGAGCTAGACGACAGCTATATCCACCATGTGGATAACTGTGAGACCTCACAGGATACATGGAAGAGACTTGACACATTGTTTGGTGCACAGTCTAAATCATCAAAGTATGGTCTCTTGATTGAGTTTTTCAGGCTTGAAATGAAGTCCAGCACATCAGTTGCCACACATCTAAATTATATGGAAGGACTTCTAACCCAACTTGTAGGAATCAACATTAAAATGAAAGAAGATGTTTGCTTTGGTGTTCTACTTAAGAGTTTTCCTTCTGAATATAATAATGTATCAACAACTCTAGTCATCATGCCAAATCCTGAACTTGTTGATATCTAGGCATCACTGTTAGAAGAGGAAAAGAAGCTAAAAACTAAGGAAGAACCAAGTACCTCAAGAGATGAGCATGCATTATATGTTGGCAACAGGTACGAAGGCAAGAAGGATCAGCTCTTCTGTGACTTTTGCAAAAGGACCGGACACACCGTGAAGTTCTGTCGTGCAAGAAAGAGGTCCCAAAAGGCCTATCTAGTTGCAGTCAAAGAAGAAGAAGAAAATGGAGCAAAGGAAGAAGAAGACCACTAGGAGAAGGACAAACCTCATCAGTCCTTCTATTCAGATAGACTTTTTTAGTTTTGTATTTCCTAGCCCTAATGTCTCAAACGTAAGCTTTGTAAACTCCCCATGTAACTTGGCATTACAGTCCCTGTACACTTTCTGAGGCCCCTGTTATAGCCTCTGGATGTCCACCATGTTTTGGTGCCCACACTTAGCTTTTTTCTGCAACAGCCTCTGGTGTCTACCATATTTGTGGTGTGCCCACACTTTGCAGGTGGTTCTCATTACAGCCTCTACACACTTTGTGCCTTTCTGGTTGTGATTGAGAAGGGGTGTTGAGATTCAAACAATCACACCTACTAAACAGCCTCTTTGTATGGAGCTTGAGGGCTAAGGACATGCAGGCTTACCTATCCCATATGCAAAGTGGAGCCTATTGCAATTTACTACTTTCCTATAAAGCATTGTACTTGCTTCCTTTTCTTAATGCAATGATAGTACTCTTTTCTTTTCAGTAAAGTGTCAGTGTCATTGTCCACACACACAAGATTGTGTTTATGAGTTCAAGTATCAATCTTGAAACCTAATTCACTTGTGTGACAGCTAGTGTCTAAGTCTATGTCTACATGAGTCTTTTTCCCATCTTTGAACCACCATAGCCATGCCCTAGATCCATGTAGTTTCACAAGAGGATGTGTCCATACCATTATATGATGGGTGCCAAGTATCTTGCTCCCTAAAGACGCTGCTTGCACTCCTTAAGTATACATGCAAAATACGGGTGGAGCAATGCTAGTGTGAGTGAGTTGTTCGGTGCATTCTATGTATGCTTCATTGATCTTTTTCAGTCCATTATAAAAAACACTTATTATTTTTCAAGGTGTTTTATGATTTTTTTCAGGTTGCTAAAGTATCATATATTATCACTTAAAAATACCATGCCTGAGTCTCGTGATGATGTGCCACACGTTTTACAAAATCTTGGCATGGACTACAACATCATCCATGCATGTGCCAACGATTACGTGTTGTTTCGAGGAGACTACAAGACTATGGAGACATGTCCAAAGTGTAGTGCTCACAGGTATCGATAGGACTTGCAAGGGCAAACCATCCCTTAGAAAGTTCTTAGACACTCTCCACTTACACTACGTATACATCACATGTTTCGTATGTTGGGCATGGCGAGCTTGACAATGTGGCATGCACAGAATAGATCCACAGATGAAGTCCAATGCATATCAGTGGATTCACACGCATGGAGCCACATTGACTCTACCTTTCTAGGCTTTGCACGAGAGCCAAGGAATCTTTAGCTTGGTCTTGCTATGATTGGCATGAATGCATTTGGTCTTCACTCAACTTCTTACAGTGTGTGGCCTCCTATAGTCCCTGTTAACTATAACATCCTACCATGGCTTTCTACGAAGAAAGGATACCTAATCCTTCACTTGCTCATTTGTGGGTGCTACAAAGTCAAGAATATGGATGTCTATCTCCATCCATTAGATAATGAGCTTAAGATTTTGTGGGAGAAGGGGATTGCCGTGGAAGTTATGAGCAAGCACGATGGTCGATGGTCCACCAATATACAAGCCATTCTCATGTTGATAATGCATGACTTTCGTGAATTGAGGGAGTGCTGAGGTAAGTAGACTTTCGTTCTCATTGGTGATATCTAACATAGATCATTGAAGTTTGTGTTGACTAAATAGGGGTGATGGAACAAGTCTGGTTACCTCAGGTTATCATGCATGTCCATTGTGTGGAAGGTCACAAACCATGAAGAAGATGGTATATCAAGGACATGCCACTTTCTTCATATACCATCTTCTTCATGGTTTGTGACCTTCCACACAATGGTATATCAAGGACACGATCTCCAACACGAATGAAGATGGTATATCAAGGACACGACCTCCAACACGAATGAATACTCAAAGCTTGTACGAGTTGAAAATGATCAACACGGAGTCACATCCAAATGGAATGTGGCCCTTCTCAATTTTCTACGAGTTGCCACATTGGACCCATACAGATCAACCACTTGTTGGATCCCATGCATATTTTCAAGAATGTGGGTGTCTTATTATGAGACCACATTATAGGAAAGAGAGACGTTGCAAGGGCACGAATGGATTTGAAGGAGGTAGGCAAGATGGAGGCCCTTTGGCGACAGTCGAGCACTGATGGTCGCTTGCAACTACCTCACGCTCCTTCGGTTCTATCCATTAAAGAATAGTGCATTATTGTGAAGCAAATTATCAGGTCTATCCACACCCCGTCGGGTGTGATGCATTCCCTTAGATCCACTTTTTCTAAAGATGACTAACTATCAGGGCTAAAATCCCATGATTGGCATAAGATATGTCAGGTCTGTATTAGCTTTGATTGTAAGTGGCTTGCATATTTTCCTATTTGATGTCTAGTCGATACTCGCAATTCTTCTTCATTTGTGGCCGTTTGTACTATTGATCATGATCGTTGGATACCTCACTCCAAAAATATGCAGGGCAATTTATAATTTGTTGGATCTAGTGCAATGGACCTCACTGATGTCTCTTTGAGAAGTACCTTCCCATAAGCATGCTCATGATATAAACCCACCTCTTGGTGCATCTTGTAGATGAAGTGGAGATTGTGGGACACATCTATATGTGATGGATGCTCTTCTTGGAATGCTTTATGAAAACCCTGAAAGGCTTTGCCAAAAGTGTTAGAAATCAAGCTTTACCCGTATCTCTTTATGTTTGTTTGACTAACGGGATACTACTGTACATGTGTGTGACATTGAATAAGTTGGTGTAAACTTGATCCAACCATAGTTACATGATGGTTAGTGTAAAACCTATTGTACTCTCTCTTTCAGTGTGTAGTCATATAATGGAATAGTGAATGAGAAGATAACGAAGATGGGCTGAAGCTCATGGTTTTGATCCACTCTCTATCTCTCCCTCTCTTCCAATATGGTATCAGAGCCGTGTTAGGTGGGATCTCTAGAGTAGCAGTAATGAAGAAGACCTAGAGAAAGTGAAGAACTAGGTTCCTTGAAGATAGGTAGGCTGCCATTGTTTCTTGAAAGGTATGCATTGATTGAGACATTGAGTTTGGCATTGCTCAAGCATAGTCTGTAGCTTGTTTAGGAGCTTGCTAAGGCTTCCTTGAGCACTTGTAAGGGTGCATTTTCCATCATCAACTACACGAGAAACAACAAAAACATCTGGACCTGTCAGCATGGCTATGCCTGTTGTAGGCTGAACCTCAATGATTGCAAAGACACCACATAAAGTGGCTAGTAAGTGGTTAAATGCTTGCCCACACCCTTTGAAAGGTGCTTGAAGACTATTGTATGCAAATAATTTCGAGAGGGCTCAATTATGAACTGAGACATGAATGTACAGATTTGAAATCTAGTCGTGAACTATTTTAATAGAGAATACATAGCATGTATGCTACCTTGACATGATCTTGGAGCTCTATGTCATGCTTAGAAAGCATCAGTGAAGTATAGATATATACCCTAGAGGACATATGCATTGTTCTTTTGTCTTGGAGCTGAAGTTTGTTGACAATAACACTCAGATTTGGGAGTCTTTTACAACCTAAAAACTATCATGAATCTGTGGACAACAAGCATTGTCTACACCTGAAGAATTACATGACATTGCTTGGTTCATGTTAAATGTATGACTTGGGGTATGTCTATCGAACACTACAACACAATGCCGCCATACACGCGTCCATTACACGCGAAAAGTTACGGGCGCGTGTATGGTCGTTTATACTCACAGCAATATCGGGCGCGTGTATACATGCATGTAACAGCGCGTGTATAATTGCATGTGAGGGCGCGTGTATTTGCGCGTAAAAACTGTCATAATACACGCTCTGTTACACACGACACAGAGCCTAACTACAGAAATCCATTTCTTTTCAAAACAGAAAACCATTAAGTTTTAAAAATGTCATTGTGCATTGCAGTGTTTACAAACCATTACAAAATCCCACTACATGCACTTACAACAACGTAATATATTGAAAAATATATCTTCATATGGTTATTGAAAGACAAAGTATACAATAGAAATGTCATGAATTTGGAACAATACAGTGATGGATTGGTTAGGGTTCGATCTCATCTTCAATAAGATCCATCCTTGCCAAACGATCAACATCAATATCCATTTGATCAATTTGTAAGGCTACGATTAAATTTATTCTACTATCGCTATTTTGCCCATTGATAATGGTACCGATGCCTTGATCATTCTCATCATCATCACCATCATCCTCAATGGAAGGGTCATCCTCATGATCGTGAGAAATGGCACGCTCATCCTCATTATCATGATCATCTACATTGGCATGTTCGACATCATCTTCTTTGCGGCTTGCCACATCCTCCATATGCTCCATATCAGTGAATGTATTATACATTACTTTGGAACGTGGTGCAATAGGGATGACATACCACCATTTACTGTCATGCACCATTGGCAGATAGATAACCTGCTCAAATACACATAATTCATTAATTAATTAGCATATCAAAAGTCAAGGGGTGCGCGAGCTTAGATATATATGTACATGAAACACATTTGTAAAAAAATGCATACCTGCTCACATTGTTGTGGCAATACGAGCCTATCTTTCTTTGTTTGCCAAAACTTTGTAGAGTCAATAGTTACATAGCCACTTGCATGGCGTTTTATCGTTGCGTTAGGCCCTTTTTCCACCACGTTCATTTGCCATTTGACATCCAAAACATACACAAAGAAGCGGCGAAAGTCAAGTCTGTATATGTCTTGGATTGTGCCACAATAATCATCAATTTTTCCATTGGCTCCCTCAAAGCTACTAATGACACCGCAATCTTGTGTATTCCTCTTTTCATCTATTCTTTGTGTTCGAAAATGCTTGCCTTCACACCATATAGCATTGAACATAGTGCACTGGACCAAAATATAAGCAATATCTATGTAAGCAATTAATGTGAATAAATATGAAAAGCCAATCACTTACAAAGAATGCAAATTTACATTTGTTCTATGTACCTTTAACATGCATCCTCGTGCATACTCCCATTCTTCCGCCGTGATATGCAGCCCCTCATCTCTCTCTGCTCTCTCCATTTCCTCATGCAACCAATCAACATGAATATCATTCGGAAGTGTTGCTAGATGCTTAGGGTACGCCTTACGAGAGCCATGTTGCCTCCGAAAGAGAGCTCTGTCTGCTTGCCTTTTTGTCTTTGCATCCTCGTATCTTGTAACCCATCTGCTCATCACATCACTATTAAGGATGCAAGTGAAATTAAGATCATCAATCAATGTTCTCTCAATTACTTTGCTCTGTCCTTTTCCTTGAGGCACAATAGACGTCATCCTCAAGTCCTCTTCATTGCTCCATAGTTGCGGCAAAGAGCTATCCACCTGATCAAGAAATTCTGATATATATACAAGAGACTCTTGTATCAACCAACCCTCAGCCATGCTTCCTTCGGGCCTTGCACTTTGCCTCACAAAGTCTTTTAAGGTCTTCATGAAGCGCTCTAGGAAGAACATCCAACGGGCATGCACAGTGCCACATAAAGCAATTTCATCCACTAAATGCACAATGAGATGTAGTTGACTTGTGAGAATGGTTCGCGGAAAAGTCTCCTCTACCATACAAACCACCTCCACTGCCATAACACGCGCATCATCCAATGTGGCTGGATCAATTGCTTTGGAACTAACATATCTGAAAAATAAATGCACAGTACGTTATACCTCATGCACATTCATTTTGCAAGGTATAATGAAGGGTGATCTTACATGGGATTTACATACCTCACAAGCTCGCCCATCTTATAAATACATCTTTTCAAACTCCTGTCTGCACAATGGTCGATGCTAGTAGGTAGTATGAACTGCGCACATAAGAGCACATGTATATTTGAATTAGGGCATTACAAAATTTAATTTCAACCTACAATAATTGGAAAACACTTACTTGGAGCATCTTGTGCCAATCGTGGGACTTCAACCCATGTAGTTGCTCAACCCCTCTTTTCTTAGTGGTTGTAAACGCTCCCTTCAATGATCTCATGCATCCAGTGGGAGTACGCAAAGTGGTGATGGCTTGCTTTACCTGCTTCTCCTCCTTCTTTGATATAATCCAGGGAGCAGGTGGAAGACGAACGTGCCCACCCTCCTCTCGTGGCCAAGCTTGACGCATACGTCCTGCGACCTGCAAGTCCTCCCGTACGCTAACATTGTCTCTTTTACCAATAACATGTTCCCAAATACTGGATCCCACATTCTTGAAGATGTGCATGGGATCAAGAAGATGGTTGATCTTGAGATGGGTCCAATATGGTAGCCGGAAAAAAATGGAGTACCTACACAAGGGATTGCAGACTATCATCTTTATTCCAACTTTAGAGACTACACAAAACAAGATTGGAAACAATGGAGATGTACCTGTTCATGCCATCTGGAGGAAGAACATTTGAAGACTCCCAAATACGCTTCCAATCTTTTGCACGAAGTGTCTGTGGATGAATGTTCCTCTTACTAGGAGCATATTTAGGGTGATCTGATGGGAGAAATCGATGATGATTATGGAATATGGTCTTACACAAACCATCAGCATACTCATGTACCAATGAAGGGCCACATATAGGACATGCATGTTTACCCGATGTCCTCAAACCTGTTAAAATAAAAAAAAAGTTAGAATAATAAAGTCAATAGTTATAATTGATATAGCTAGTAGTATTAGAGTCGGGAGGTAGTTAGAATTCTTACCAGAACAATCGCTGTATCCTGGAAAGTCATGCATTGTCCACATCAACACTGCTTTTAAGTCGAAGTGTCGAGAGGAGGGAGGCCTACTAATGTCCACTACTGCAACACCTCTCCATAGTTCCTCCAACTCATCAATCAACGGTTCAAGATAAACATCCATATGCTTGACTTTATGTTTCCCTGGAATCAGAAGGGATAACATAAGATGTCCCTTCTTGATCGCCATTGATGGTGGAAGGTTGTAATTCACCAACACAACCGGCCACACGCTGTATGCGGTGCTCTTGAAACCAAACGGATTCACTCCATCCATACCTAGGCCAAGTCTCAAGTTTCTGGGCTCTGTTTTAAAGCTGGGCCACTCATCTTCAATATGCTTCCAAGCAGGAGTGTCTGCAGGAATTCTCCACATGCCATCATCCGATCGATGCGAGGAATGCCATGACATGAGCTCTGCTATGGATTTGCACTTGAACATGTGTTTGATGCGAGGAATTATAGGAAAGTGTCGCAAGACTTTACGAGGTACATCAAAACTCTTCACATCTGTTCTATACCTTGCTTCACCACAAGTGGGACACTGTCGAGCCTCCTTATGCATCCCACGAAAGAGAATGCAATCATTGATGCATGCATGTATGCGATCATAATCCAATCCTCCAAGAGATGTCACATAGCGCCTCGCTTTGTCTCTTGAGGTGGGTAGTCTATTCCCCTTTGGAAGCATGTTTGATAATAGCCTGCATCCAATATCATCAATTATCCCATAACCCTAAACCCTATACTGTAAACCAAAAACCACTAACTCAAATTTTCAAGTTACAATGCTTACTTCAATAATGCGTCAAGACTTGCATTGCTCCATCCATAAACTGTTTGTATATTGAGCAGTTCAAGTGAAGCACGTAAAATAGAGAATGTGCACCCTTCAAAAACCGGTGTCGATGAAGCGTTGTAGAGATGCTCTTGTTCCATATCATTGTCGTCCACACCTTTGCGATCATCCCTAAAAAGATTCCGTACCATGTCATCAAACACTTCCTCTTCCACAACTTCGTGGGGTGCAGGGCTATTGTCATCCCTTTCCCACTCATCTCCGACAAGAGATCCTGAAGCTCCAGCATCATCTCGTCGACGCTTTGCATGCTCTCGCCGTGCGTATGGCACCATGTTAGGGTGTGGTACTGCATCCTGCTTCAATCACAGTATATATATTACAACGCGCTCCATTAATTTGCACACCATGAGTTATTTTAATACTTTCAATTCACATCTTCTCACATCTAAACCTGTTTGAATCCATTCTCCATACATCGAGATGTGATTCAATGTAATTCGACGCGCTCGTACAATGCACCCTTGACATCGATTACACGTACACTTGATCCTTTGTGCCAGCCACACGTCGCGATCACGATGACGCATTGTCTCATCCTCACCAGAACTGCTTGAAGAGGATGATGACATGCTATGTCCAAAATAACCAATACAGAAGTAGGATCAGTTTTTAGTGAAATCATACACATCCTATGCACAAAACAATGGATACACAAGAATAATCAATTTTTAAAAAAAGTATAAACAGTCTCTGTGTCGCGTGTACAGGCGCGTCTACAATGTGTTCTGCTGCGCTTTTACACGCGCTTTTACACGCGTGCTTTTCGCGTTTACCTGCCGCGCGCGTCGCTTTCTTTCTTTTAAAAGCGCGCCCTCTTTCAAAACACTTCTTCTTTCTGCGCCCGCTTTCTTTCTTTCAAAAGCCCTTCTTTTAAAACCGAACCTGCCTCTTCCAACCAGCCTTCTCCCTCTTGGACTACCCAAAAGAAGCAAAGGGTGCAGACAACATAGAAAGGGAGAGAGAAGCAAGAATCAACGAACTCACTTTTCAAAGACTTTTCAAAGAGGTTGGTTGTCGTTTGTTTGTTTTGGCAAATCTGTCGCTTTCTTTCTTTCCACCCGTGCTATGTGTACTTGAAAGCGACAGAGGATAGAATTGTAAGAGATATGTTTATTTTCTAGAATGGTAGATATATGTTGTAGGTTATATATTGTAGGAGATATATTGAGGAGATATATTGTAGGAGATATGTTTATTTTTTATATGCATGTTTTGCTTGGTTCATTGAGGCGGAATTTCGACGCTTCGCAGATTCTTCATGGATCCAGGCTCTTCCTCCGATCCGTTGGCATACGCCACTTGGATGATGGAGATGATAAACCATTTTGGGCGCCATCCTAATCCAGTGGAGCTGACAGAGTATATGTATGCCCATCCTCCTCCTAGACTCCCAGGTCACACCGCGCCCCCAAGTACACAAGCCTCTCCACTGCCGTCTACGCCTGCGAGTCCGGCGAGACGTACCCCTGCGCATACACGCTCACCGAGGAGACACACCCCTGCACGGACACACTCACGCACACCCTCCTCTGTACCGTCACGTGAGGGCTCACGGCCACCATCACGTGCTCCCTCACAGTCACAGTCACGTGCAGCCACCCCTAGTCATGGCTACTCCCGCAGTATAGATGAGAGCCGACGCCGCAGTAGGGAGAGCGGGAGTGGAGGATTATGCAGCGGGTGCTTTGGTGGGGGGGATAGTAGGGCACGCGGTGAGAGAGGGCATGGAGGGAGGCATGTACGAGGAGACAGTGAGGAGTCGGAGGAGGCGAGAGAGGTCGAGGGAGAGATTTTCTACGATGTTACGGATAGGGGCGGGGTAGTCATGGATGCGAGAGGGAAAGAGGTGATGGAGTATATGCGGGGGGTAGTTTCAAACATGTATAGAAACTGTTTTGTAAAATTTAAAGATCAGGAGAGCCGGTTAGTTAGGGAGGTCCTAGATAGTGTACATAGTCGGTACCCCAATCCCCCACGAGCGACATTCTCGGATGTATGGGGAAGGACGCGAATAAGGGAGATCTTAAGTAATAAAAGATCTCACCTTAAGAAACTCGCGTACGATGATGGGGTGAATGTAGCTGCGGGTGGCTATCCTTGTGAGAAACCTGCCACTGCCCACAAACGCGAGTGGAAGGAGGCAAAGAAGCACGCAGAGGGAGGCGTGAAGAGCAGGCAGCATGTGAAGGCACGACGGATCCAGATGGAGACCATTGGATCGTCGCATTTCGGATCTGGCGGCGTCGAGTCGTGGGAGGCAGAGTTCGTAAGTAACTTGCCTCTTTATTTGATTGTTTGCCAAATTCATTGATTCTATGATTGTTTTGATCTTACAAACTATCTTGATTATGTTACAGCGACGGGTTATGGGGAGGAGGCCCGCAGCCCACGAGACTGGGTATGCTCGCCGCAATAGCAGACGTGACACGTGGGCCATCTTTAGAAACGAGGGACGTATTACGGATGCGCAGTTTGACGCGGCCATGAGACCATACGGTCGACAGGTACTTGAAAACTCTAAATGAATGATTTCGGTTTATTTAATTGCATATATATGTATACTTACATACGGTATATTTCTTGAACAGGCACAAGGTGCTGATGCTCCTGCCCCTGATGATCCAGCCGCCACTGCTGATGTTCGTGCCACTGCTCCTGGTGGAGGCGAGCACCACTCATCGGAATATACTGATGCGAGCTCCTCTGATCATGGAGAGAGCACAGGGTCCTCATCATCCTCTGATTAGCTTTCAGAATACTGTAGGATGTGGTTGTACAAAAAAAATTTGTAACTGAAGCCATGGGATTTTTTGCACCTAGCTCCCTATTTGACTTTGTATATATTTGTTCCTAATTAAAGCCATGGGCTATTTTGACATATGGACTCCCTTGTACACAAATGTATCATGTATTGACAATGTATTGAATCGTGAGTCTTGAGTCGTGTATTAAGTTTTAGATAGTAATATTGAATCGTGTATTCATAGAGAGTGAGTCTCGTGTCTTGAAATCTAAATCGCTCTTTTTTTGTGGTGCAATGCACCAAAAAAAAATCCAGAGAGTGCCTTTGGGTGCCTGGATGCTGGAACAGCATCCAGGCACCCAAAAGCACTCTCTGGATTTTTTTTTTCCCTCTGTGATCGCGTGTATAAGTGCGTGTCGTCTGTCAAAATCGCGTATATTTACGCGGATAGTCTGTTAGATTCGCGTGTAAATTCGCAGCAAAACTGTCCAGAACGCGTGTATGGGGTCGTGTATTTGCGCGACTGGCTGTCACTGTACACGCGCTTTTACACGCATGTCTCTGGCCGCGATGATACACGCGCTATTACACGGGCCCGACACTTTTTTTCCCAAGTCATTTTGTGCGGCTAGGAGCGCGGGTATGAGCCCAATCCCTTGTAGTGGAATGTCTAAAGGACTAAGACAAGCATTGAGTGCTACGAAAAACTAAATTCTAGAGCGGAAAACCAATGCATTTAAAGTGTCTTGGCTGGTTACAAGCAAGGAATGCAGTCCATGACCTTGCTCCTTGAAGACAGAGTGTCTATGGTTGTATGTATGGTCATGTATTGACCCCGACAGACTAAAGAAAATGTATAAAGTGATTTAAAGATATTTTGGAGCTAAATAAACTTTTTTTGGCTAAGTATTTGTTGACTGCAACCTATGAACAAGATTTTTGACACTTGTACTTGCTGGTTATGCACTGATTTGTGCCCGTATGGTTATATTTGGATTGCTACATGTATTAGTAGATGTCTTTGAAGTTTTGGAGCATATATGACATGTATACATATTAGTTTTATCTATGAATCAGCTACTGGTCATGGACAGTTTACAGATTTCAGACTACATGTATGTATTATGATAGTAAGGTTGCATAAGACAGAGTTAAAGCAACTATATGGTCTATGTATTGACTAATGTGCCTATAGGTTGTGCCACATGTTGTGGATGGTTTTGAGATGTTGATGGGCTGAAATATCCTAGTTTTAATAGTGAATTGGTTGCATAAAACTATCATAAACAGTCATGGACTTTAGTTGGTCAATGAAACTTGTTGGCCTGCAAGGAGGCAGGGGGAGATCCTAGCAGTTGAATTAGTCCTACGGAACAAGGACTGTCATTATTGTGGCAGATATGGGTGCATTGAAAAGGATTGTCATAAGAAGAAAGTAGATATGAAGGCTAAGGGTAGATAACATGGAAACTATGAGTCTTCTAGCGGTGCTCATGATGAGCAGGGTGACAGGTTGTTTGCCACGCAGCATGTATCCAAGAATGCACCTAGGCAGAATAGAGATGAGAGGTGGTACATTGACTCTGGGGCTTCTAACCATATGTCACCCCATGAAGAGTGGTTTGATGAGGTGGTTGCAGGTTCACATGGTTATGTTTGTACTAGGGATGACACCCAACATGACATTCAACACAAAGGAGTTGTTTCGTTGATGATGCCTAATGGCAAGAAAAAGAGCCTGCATGATGTATTGCATGTATTGTCAATAACTAAGGATCTCTTGTTAGTGGGACAGATGGTAAAATAAAATCTGCCAATTAGATTCAATAAAGATGGTTGCTTTATTAAAGAATACGGTAATGGCTGCAAATTAATTGCTCAAGGTAGAAGGGATGGCAAGATGTTTACATTGCATGCAACCATTCCAGAACTTAAGGCAGCCATGTTTGCACATGATGAGGGTGCTATTTGGGATGTTGAGATTTGGCATAACAGGATTGGCCATGTTAATGTACAAAATATGAAAGCTATATAGCACAAGGAAGTGGTACTTAGATTGCCCAAATTCAAGTATAATGACTTTGGCCATGTATGTCCTGCATCTCAATTTTGAAAGCATGCATGATTTCCATTTATGAGACATGTGAAGAATAACTCGAGACCATTGCAGTTGATACACTTTGATGTTTGGGGTCCACCTCATAAGGCTTCATTTGAAGTTGCTCGTTATTATGTATCTTTCATTAATGATTTTAGTAGGTACACTTGGTTGTACATATTGAAACATAAAGATGAAGTGTCTGATGCATTTAAAGATTTCAAAAAGCATGCTGAAAATGATTTGGGATACTATATCTCTTGTCTTAGGTCAGATGGAGGTGGAGAATATGTCTCTAAAGAGTTTGACAAATATCTTGCAAAGTATGGGATCAGAAGACATCCTACTTTGCAGCTATACACCACAACAAAATAGTGTAGCAGAGACAAAAAATAGGGTACTGATGGATTCAGCTAGAGCTATGCTAAATTAAAAGTGTTTTCCTAATGCTTACTAGGCTGAAGCTGTGGTGATTGCTGTATATGTGCTGAAAAGAACCCCTACAGCAAGACTTCATGATGTAATACCTTATGAGAGGTTGTATGGACATAAGCCTAACATTAGGCACATAAAAGTATTTGGTTGCAATGCATACGTGCATATTCTTGATGAAAAGAGGAAGAAATTGGATCCTAAGGCTATCAAGAGCGTGTTTTTGGGTTATGCATAGGATAGAAAGGCCTATAAATGCTATGTGTCATCTACTCATGAGACGTTGATAAGAAGAGATGTTGTCTTTGACGAGCTGGCCTCTTGGTATGGAAATCCAATTGTAGTGGCTATTGATGGATTAGCCAGCACAAGTAATGCTGAAATACACCTACCATTAGTACATCTATAAGTGGTCCGATGGGTGATGTGTCATCTACAATAAGTCCTTGGTCAGGATGGTTTTCGAATTGCGCTCCTATGTCCACTGACACGGGCATGTGAGTGAGGGGAAGATTGGATAAGAGAAAAGAAAAGATGTTTTAGGATATAATAGGTCCACTTACTATAGGTTATGGGTCATCCAACAGTGATAGCTTGGACAATGAGTTGGCGATTCCTTTTGTTATGACGCCTAGTGCAAGGTAGAATCGGTATGTACTATCTCATGAGAGGCAAGCTCAAAGTGAAGCACAGTTGAGGAGATCTAAAAGGGTTAGAAGACCAGTTGATAGACTTACATAGACTAGATATTCAGCCCATCATTACACCTATATGACTAAGATGACAGGTTTCAAAGAACCCACTGGGTTTGATGAGGCAATTGTAGATGAGAACTAGTGTGTTGCCATGGATGAAGAGTATTCAGCTTTGGCTGAAAATGGAACATGGGATTTGATTTAGTTGCTTGAAGGAAAAGTTTCCATTGGCTGCAAATGGGTGTAGAAGGTTAAATGCAAGTCAGATGGGCCATTGGAATGCTATAAGGCCAGGCTGGTTGCAAAAGGATATGCACAACACTATGGCCTTGACTATGAGGAGACTTTCAGCCTTGTAGCTAAAATGGCAACAGTCAAAATAGTCATTGCATTGGCAGCAGCTAAAGGCTAGAAGTTAAGGCAAATGGATATTAAAAATGCATTTCTAAGTGGTGACTTACAAAAAGAAGTCTCTATGGAGCAGCCTAAAGGCTATGTGCATCTCCATTTTTCGAGACATGTATGCAAGCTAAAAAAGACATTATATGGGCTGAAATAGGCATCCAAAGCTTAGAATGCTTGAATTACCAGTTATTTACATCATCATGGACTTAGATTGGGTGATGTAGATCACAGTTTATTTGTGAAGAAGGCAGATCATGACTATGTGTTTCTAGTTGTCTATGTTGATGATTTAATCATTACTGGAGATGATGAGAGCGGGATTGTTGAAATAAAGTCATTGTTGCAGGCTGAATTCAAAGTCAAAGATCTTGGTGAGTTGAAATATTTTCTGGAAATGGAGGTAGTGTCTACGGCTCAAGGAATATGGTTATTAGAGAAGAATTATGCTTATGACATGTTACAGAAGTATGATATGGCTAAATGTAAGTCTATAGATACACCCCTAGACCAAAACGTCAAGCTGCACATTGATGTTGGGACTCAGATAGAGAATGTTACCATGCATGGTCAGATGGTGGGCAGCTTGATCTACCTGCGACCTGACTTGAGCTATGTCATGGGGCTGATCAGTCAATTCATGTAAAAGCCTTGCAAGCCGCATTTTGATGGAGCCAAGAGGATCATGAGATATGTAAAGGGTACTATAGATTATGGGTTGTAGGAAGATGTGGATGTACTTTCTTTGTGATAAGGCTCAAGATTTTAGTAAGTTTAAATAATGGCTAAAACTTGTTGATAATGAAATATGGAAAAGTGTGGAAAAGTTTAGAATACATGGTGGTGGTGAGTTCAACTCAAAGGAGTTTGAAGACATTTAAAAGAGCAAAGGGATTAAGCATCAATTGATGATGCTTCATATACCTCAACAGAATGGTATTGTTGAATGCTGAAATCGCACCATTCTTGAAATGGTAAGGTACATGATTAAGGGCAAGGGATTGTCGAACTAGTTTTGGGAAGAAGTGGTTAATATTGCAATCTACATTCTCAATGGGAGTTACAAAAAGGCTCTTAATCGTAAAACTCCTCACGAGCCCTATTCTGGTAGGAAACCATCTATCTCACATTTTAGAACTTTTGGATGTGAATGTTACAGACATATTCCAAAGGATAAGAGAAATAAGGTAAATCTAAAAAGCATAAAATTTATATTATTGGGTTATAATGATGAGCAAAAGTCTTACAAATTATATGACCAAGAGGCAAGAAAGATCATAGCAAGCCGTGATGTGGTGTTCAAGGAGCAACCACATACAATGGAAAAGGAGAATATAAGTTCTTCCACTTTATCATCCAATGAAGAAGTAGTCCACTATGAACCTATCCCAAGAGCTATCCCTACCCCCAAGGAGGAAGCATCCTCTTTGGATGATGAAGAAAAAGTTCACCAACTTGCAATCATGCCCCTAGAAAAGTGTGATCGTGGCAAAAATGGGCGAGGCATATCTATGATTGTAATAATCCTATGCCTATTATAGTTGAGGAAAAGGTGGATGGACCAAGGAAATATCTAAGAATAGAGAGTCAACAAAAGGTTTCTAGTCACATGGTCAATATGGCCTAGATGGCTGAGATTTTGACAAAATTAAAGGAGCTAGCTGACTTGGAAGGAGCACTAACTGATCCAACATGGAGAGCAACTATGCAACTTAAGTATGATAGCATAATGAAGAATTATAATTGGAATCTAGTGGATTGTCCCAATGAAAAGGAAGATTATTGCCACCAAGTGGGTTTGAAAGGTGAAGTACAAGGGTGATGGAAACTTAGAAAAGTAAAAATCTAGATTAGTTGCACTAGGATTTTCATAGACTAAAGGATTTGATTTTCAAGAATCATTTGCTCCAATTGCTAGAATGACCATTATTTGAACATTACTGATAGTGGCTACTCATAAGAAGTGGCTAGTTTACGAAATGGATATTAAATTATCCATTGGGTGGTTTGAGGCCCCCCCCTTTTGAGAACAAAGTTTGTAAGTTAAGAAAGGCATTGTATGGGCTGAAACAAGGCCTAGAGCATGGCATCAATGGATAGATAAATTGTTTCTAGGCTTGAATTTCAAAATATGTGCCTTAGATGCTAATTTATATATTTACAGGGATGGTGAAAATTCTATAGTGATTATGCTATATGTGGTCGACCTTCTTATTACAAGTGACTATGAAGATATGATATATTAGACTTGAAAGGCTTTTTGCTTTGAGTTTGAACTGACATACTTGGGCTTGTTGCACTATTATTGGGATGACATCTTTGGCAAGAGCCTAGCAAAATCTTTATCTCTCAAAAGAATTATGCATGGGAGATCTTAAAAGAAATTTGCATGATCGAGTGTAAGCACTACCTTCCCATGTTATAAATGGAGGACCTTTCTAAAACTATCAAAAAACTATCTTTCACCTTGTTAAAGTTCTTCCAGCTATGCTTAACCTTTTTTTCTATCATCTATATGGATTGTCATCTAAGCTTCATACTGGAAGTACATGGGTGGACAAAGCATCTTTACATCACTTTGTTAGAAATTAAAGTAATCTCTCTTCTTTTCGTATTTGTTGTGTGTTCTGTACTCCTTGCTCAGATTCAATCCACTGTGCCATGTAAATTCTACAAGAACAAGATGAGGTTCTTGATAAGATAGTTGATAGATTTAATGCTTTGCAAAATGAGTTGGCTAGATCTTTGCAAGATGGTGAGATGCCACCAGATAATCTAAAAAACCAAACTATTCATGAATGCTTTATATCCCATTTTTGGAGAGAAAATAAAGTTGAGATTACCTGAGAAATTTTATGAGGCTTTAGATATAGCTAGAAAAAATGATAGAAAGGCAAAAAAATAGCCCAAAGGAATATGTAAAGCAATGATGTATGTATAAATGAGAGCGGAGTTTTGAGCCCAGGATGTGCCTAAAATTTGCCAAAAAATCTAGAATTTAGGGAAAAAATATTTGACATCGAAGGCGGTGACTGCAGTTAGGACAATTTTAAGCACCAAGTGAAAGACGGCTTTAAAAAGACGCCCGAGCGACACTTGTGGATTTTTTATAATTTTTACGACTGCCATGCGGGATGTCGAGAGTTGCCAGTTAGTGCGGGATGCCGAGATGGACGCGCAGGATTTTTCAGAGGCTAAAACGGAGCCCGGACGCAGAAGAGGCCAAAAATTGGCCAAGATTTGAAAGGGTGGAACCAAAGGGGGGTGCCCTTTGGGACTTTAACCCCCCCCCCCCCCCCCCCCCCCCCAATTTTTCCACGAATGGCGGTAGTATGTCGTGGAGCAGCATGGCGGCGCAAATTTTGCTATCCCCCCCCACAATTCGAATTCTGGGCTGCAACAAGCAACCTACCTAACAGATGATACTCGGAAACTTCTCCCTCTGTCCTAGTTCTATCACCGGTCTTCACGTGAGATATGGCTATCTGGATGAAGAGATCAGAATCTAGTCTTTCTCTGTCTCTCTCCTCTCTATGGGCTGTTCATGTGCACTATCTTGAAGGAGAAACCGAGGAGGGAGATTGAAGGAAGTGGTGATGGAGATTGATGGAGATGCTGAAGATTGATGTGCAGCATTGGATTGAGGGCAATGGAGGCTCCGTCTGCTGGTTATGCAGTCATTTGAGGCATCTCGGGTTTCGTAAAAACACGATATGACCATTTTTATGAAGAAAAAAGAAGTTTTTTAATGGTTTATAATAGTAATGATGTTCTTATTGAATGAAAATTTGTTTGAGTGCTAGTTGCATCATGATTAATTGCTGTGTATAAGATAATTTTGATTTTATAATGATTTACATGCTCTATTTAATTCGCAAAAACCCGAAATGCGGTTTTTTAGCGGTAAAATGGTAATTTTTCCGTTTCATGTGGGTAAAAGGTGTTCCCATGGGGAAAAATGGAAGATAAATTGAATGTTAGTATGCTAAAGTGATTGGAACAAGAAAAATAAAAAAATAGCATATTTTATTGACAAATAAATCAAGAAAATAGAGAAAATAAGGGGAAAAATAGAAATACGTCTCACAAAAATAAGAAAAAATATAATGATTGTCTGTGGATGTATGGTAGGGGAAAAGCATGAGGTTTAGCCTCTGTTTTCTCTATCCCTTTGTCAAAGTTTGTGATCTATCGCTTTTTATACATCAAAACATGACAAAATGAACCTCTACACCTATGCAACGAAAGCAATACCTAAATGTAGGGGGTTGGGATGTTTGAATGGTGCAATTTGCATGCTGATTGTTGTTCATGGTATTTTAATTAAGAGGATAGTAGCACGAGTGTTGTCTCGGTTCTATCCTTACATCGCCACAACAGGTTAGGGAATGAGCATTGGAAAGCCTGGTTGTGCACCACATGTTTTTGATTTAAAATTATGTTTGAGCACTTTATGATCATCCACTTTTGCATGTGCATGTTGATCATGGTATCAGAATACAAAAGACTGGATGCATAACACCTGTTTTCGAATATGACGACCCATGCTTGAGTGTGGAAAGGCAACCTAAGCCATAGGATAGACGCTCATTTTTGGGGAATCATTTGGTAAGGACACATGATATTTCCTGGAATACTTTCAAAATGAAAGAGTGGAGTTCGTTTGTTTGTTCTATATGTTGAGCAGCGCATCAAGGAGCCAATCCCTACGATGTAGGAGAGCTGCAGTGGGGCCGCAGTGATTCCACCGAGAGGTTGCCTCCCATGTATGTGATTATCGTGGCATTTATTGCCGATGTGTAATGGTTCTCCCTCTGTGGAGTTTATAGAAAGGGAAACGTTGGACTACAAAACTATAAACACATAGATTAGGCTTTAGTCCTTTAGCAGCAGATAGTTGTTCTTGGCCTGTGAGGCCATGAGGGTGTGTTTGTCTGCTATGAGTATGAGGTCTGGCTAGTGCCATAGCCAGTGCCGGCCCATTTGAGGTCCCATCAGTGGTGCGTTTGCCAGGAGCTGCCAACAAGTGGTGGTTCTGGAATCTAGGGTTTTTAGGGACCAAAAAATTAGTTCATGTCGTCTGACAAGGACCGTCAAGCCAAAATACAAAAAGTAGAACGTGCTGAGAGGGCTAGACGGCGATTGGAGATTGTAAGTCACTATTCTCCTCAAAGGAGTAGCCTGATACGCATAAAAGGCAGTGGTCTTAGTAACCTAACTGCTGCACATAGTCCTTTAGGTGCAGAAGAAAGCGCAAGTTCTGCCTCTCTTCCACCAAGTCAACCCACTTCAAGTGGGGGTGTGATTCCATCAGTCCAAACTCCTATTGTTAATCCGATTGTCATCATGGCACAACCCATTGCAATTCCTGCAAGGACGCCAGATCTACCAGCTCTAGGAGTGACTTTGCCCATTTTTAATGGGTTAGCCAAAGAAGATGCGGAGTTACACATTTGTGAATTCCAAAGATTAATATTTAATTACCACATCCAAGATGAGGGACATCTTATGATGTTCTTTAACATGACATTAAAAGGAAGGGCTGCAGTATGGTATCATAGTATAGAGGTTGGAACCATAACCACAATCGACCATTTTATGCAACTCTCCGAGGAGAATATGCCCCTGAAAGAGTTGGCCAATATTGGTTGCTTGTTTTGAATGTAACATGCCAAGACCCTCATGAGAATGTGAAAGCCTATGCCAAGAAGCTTAAGGAAGTGTTTTGTAAGTTACAAACTTACATTTCCTATTCTATCGGCTGCCCAATTGCAATACTTCTTGCATGGATTGGATTTCAATATTCAGGTACAATTGAGCAGTGTGGCTTTGGCTGATATAGACACCGCCATCGCACGGGCAGAAGGAGTAGAGTCACAATTAGAAATGGCCTACTCCTCTCGAATAAATCTTAATGCAGGTTTAGTACCTTGAGGTAATTTACCATTGATAAATGGAAGTCAAGGGATGCTTATGAATAACCCTAATGGAAGAGGAAGCATGGTTCAAAATGTACCTTTATTGCCAGCTCCTCCCAGTGCGACCAATCAAATTGTTAGGCCAGTGGAATGACGAATAGACGATCAAGGCTATGAGTCGAGTGCCTAATGTTGTTCCTATGAGTCAGCAACCAATGCCCAATCAAATTGTTAGGCCAGTGGAACGACGAATAGACGATCAAGGCTATGAGTTGAGTGCCTCTAATGTCCTTGGCGAAGTTAAGGATATGATGAAATACTACACCTACATGATTTTCAAACAATATCAGCAAATAGCTATTGACGTCAATTTCTTGAAGAAGCAGCAGAATTTGATAGGGAGTCGACGCCCTGAAGAGGGTGGTCCCTCAAGATTCAGCTATAAGTGGTGTGGCAGACAACATTTCCCTAGAAACTATCCAAATGTTAAATGTGATATTTGTGGAAAGTCGGGCCATTTCACCACTACCTGTTGGAGTAAGATTAGTTCCCTCCAACAAGGGAGTAAACAGCCAGATCCAGTTAATCATAGAGCACAAGGTAATAACCTCCAGCAAAATGATGGACCAAGACAAATATTGCAAAGGGGAAAGGCCACTGTAGAGGAGTTACCACAAGGCAATGGAGTCAGCCTTATCGAGGCCGTACGCATCAAGGGCGCTGAAACCTCTAACCTACGAGCCATGACAAGAGGCCAAAAGGCTAAAGAGTAAGGATAATGCAAAACCGGTCAAGGGAAACCCTAAGAAAGGGGATAAGGGAACGTAAGTCCTGAATCCTGGAGTGGAAGGTAGACCTCTAAGGCCGGTTGACAAAAAAGTCGATCCTAAGAAGGATGAGGAAGTGCCAAGAAAGAAGGCAAGGGCTAAAAGAAAAGCACCAAAGCTAGTCCCAAGACCAAAAGAAAGGATGATTTGGTAAGAAAAGAGAGCTTTGGCTACCTATCATGATTTTGATTTAGCAAGTTCTCTTTGCGAAGTCAAACTAGATGTAAACCTCTTATAGTTGATTAAATTATCTCCAGGAGTACGCAAGGAATTCAAGAAGATCCTGCATATTGGGTATATTGTAGAACCTTTGGGCATAGCACGAGTAGGAGAAGATTGGTTTGATCATGCTGAAAAGAATTTCCCTAGGGTTCCAACATACGTGGATGGAATACTAGTGGAGCATGCTATCATAGATAGTGGGTCCTCCATCAATATCATGAGTTTAGAGTTGATGGAAAGGTTGGGTCTAGGCATCCAAAAAGATAGCTCCACCCTTCTTAGAATGGCTGATGATAGTCTAAGGCAACCAGAAGGTTGCGTTACTAAAGTCCATGTTACCGTTGCAAGTGTAGAATGCTTCTTGGACTTTAGGGTGATAAGATTTGCAGGACGTCCTAGCTATCGAGTCTTGCTAGGTAGGCCGTGGATCTTACGAACAGACTCTCAAGTCGATATACTCGCTAGTCGAGTGGTTCTAGGTAGAGGCACTAATCGAGTAATAGTCAATGCTTACCCTGAGTCTCCTCAGAGTGAGAGAGCTCCTTTATCCTCTACTGAATTAGAAACAACAGATGATCCATCTGGTAGTGAGACATCATCTAGTGATGAATCTAAAGAGGGGTACACTGCAGAGGATATTTATCAGATAACTTTGAATGAGCCGATAGAGCCGCAAGATAGGATAAGAGACACGGATGTGATTGAGTTGGACCTTGGCACGCCGAATGATTCACGACCAATTAAATTAGGTTCCATGCTCAGTTCAGCAAAAAGGGAGGACTATGTGTCCTTGATTCAAGAATTCTGCGACATCTTTGCTTGGAGTTGTGATGAGCTGAGAGGCATTCCTCCCAGCCTGGCTGTTCATACTATTCTTGTAAACGAAGGCAGTCGTCCAGTGTGTCAGAAAGTAAGGCGGATGCCTTTTGAATTGAGGGACGGGTTGTTTGAGGAGTTATAGAAGTTATGGAAAGCTGGTTTAATCTTCCCTATATAGCACACAGAATGGTGTTCATCAATTGTCATCAGGAAGAAGAAAAACAACCAGATTCGACTATGTGTAGATTTTAGAGAGCTGAATAAGCACACGGTTAAGGATTACTACCCATTACCATTTATTGACCAGATTTTGGATCAATTAGCGGGTAGGGAAATATATTCGTTTATGGATTGCTTTGCAGGATACAACCAGATGGCAATTGCAGAAGAGGACAAGTTGAAAACAACTTTTATTACTGTCCTTGGTGCTTTTTTGTACCATGTGATGGCCTTTGGTGTGTGCAATGCACCTCGATCATGGCAACAAACAGCAGACAAGACCTTTTGCGACATCTCCCCAGACGAGTTGAAAGTATTTATTGATGACCTGGGGGCAGCCACTATGAGGGAAAGGATGTTGATTATCTTAAGAAAGTGCTTTGAGTGCTGCAGAAAATTTTGTATCGCTCTTAACCCACGGAAGTGTGTCTTTGGAGTGCCTTATGGGCTATTGATAGGCCATGTGGTCAGTTCAGTAGGGATCGCAATTGACCCTAAAAAGATCAAGGTTATAGTCGCTATGAGTCCACCACGCACTCCGAAAGAGGTACATAGCTTTATGTCATCGATAGGGTACTATCGTAGGTTTATAAATGCCTTGGTAGAAAGGACGTTGCCATTAACAAAATTATTATCCTTTAGCTGTCTATTTGTATGGAGTGACCCTTGTAAGGTAGCTTTCGAGGATATGAAACAGGAGCTAGTAAAAGCACCAATTTTAAAAGCACCTAAAAGAGGCGAGGTATTTTACATATTTTCAGTAGCCACCATGCATAGCATCAACTACTATTTAGCCCAAATCTGGGAGGAAAAGTGGTATCATCCGATAGCTTTTGCTAGTCAAAAATTGGGCATATCAGAAATTAACTACACCTACATGGAGAAGTTCTACCTTGAGATGGTCTTTGCGACTAATAAATTTAGGCACTACATCCTCTATGAGAAGGTAGTTTTCTATACGAAGGCGGAAGGGCTTAGATTTCTTATGAACAAGCTGCAACTGCCTGATCGTCTGGCAAAGTGGTTAATCACTTTGCAGGAGTTTGATTATGAGATTAAGAGTAAGCCACTGAGGTTGGAGGGTATTGTGGAATGCCTTCTGGATTTCAGGGAGACGAAAGAGACTTTGGTTGAAGGAAGTGATATTGAAGAAATGTTTAAAATTGATACAGCTTCTATCCCATCTTGGTATGCTACTATCACGCATTATCTATCAAGAAGAGAGACTGAAGCTGGTTTATCAAAATCAGAAAAGAGAAAAATTAGACAACATGTTTTGAAGTTTTCCTTGATCGCAGGAACACTATATTGGCAGGGTGTTGATGATATCTATCGCCGATGTGTGATGCCTGACGAGGTTCCTTTCATCTTGGAAGAGTGCCATGACTCTGCATGTGGAGGGCAGTTCGCTGGACGGTTGATGGCACAGAAAGCTTTAAGAGCTGGATATTGGTGGCCATCCATATTCCAAGATTCCTTTGAGTATGCTAAGAGATGTGATACCTGTCAAAGACATGACAACATAGAGAATAGGAAACGCCCACTTACGCCTATTATGGCTATCCTTCCATTTGAGAAGTGGGGCATTGACTTTGTGGGTCCTATCACCCCATCGTCTACTACTCAGAAGAGGTATATTATAGTAGCAACTAATTATTTTACAAAATGGTCAGAAGCGCAGGCGACGAGGTAGGACAATGTAAAAGAGACTGCAAGTTTCCTTTTAGAGCAGATTATCTACCATTTCGATCCCCTGAAGGAACTAGTGTCGGACCGTGGAACCCACTTTTTGAATAAAGTGATCAAAAGCCTGACTGAAGCTTGGAAAATCAAGCATTAAAAAACGATCCCCTATAATCTGCAAGCCAATGGGCAAGTCGAAAGTACTAATAAGCAGCTTGTGGGTATCTTGTCTAAAATAGTCTCGGAGAAGAAATGAGACTGGGATAGGAAGTTGTATGTGGCAATATGGGCGTACAATACAACGTTCAAGCAAGCTACCAGCCATAATCCATTAAATTAGTTTATGGGGAAGAGTGTGTGTTACCCCTCAAAATCAAGTTGCCAACTATACAGTGTCGTACTGTTGTGCATCTGAGGTGTGGAATCCACCAAAAAGTTGTGTGTGTGACATTTGTTACTTTGTACATACTTAGTCATTGTGTTTGCATTTTGTTTTGCGTGGGCAGTACAGTGGAGAGGGGGTTGGAGCAAGAGGAACTTATCTGTAATGCTCTAGTTGGCATGTATGCCAAGTATGGAAACCTACCAGATGCGCATGTTATTTTTGATACACTACCCAATCGAGATGTTGTGACATGGAGCTCTTTGATTGGAGGATATGCCGAACATATGCTGAAATAGGGTTGGATTAGCATTGCCTATGCAGGTTAAGAACATTAATAAAGCAAGGTGCAGGTGACATGGCTGTCTCATCCGATCACATTGCAAAAGGGCTAGACTTTGTTGAAACAGCTAAGAAAGGGGGTTCTGAAGCTGAGAGTGAAAATATACACCTGAAGAGTGTAGATTTTCAGACATGAAACACATGCTTTAAAGAACAGTTTGAGCTTGTAGGTAAAGTTGGTGAAGTTGTTGACATAATCTCAAAGATTGTTACTAATGACCAGAAAGGGTTTTTAGGTCCAAATGAAGAACATGATGTGCTTGCACCAGTCCATGAAGTTATGAGTTGTCCAACTGGTGAAAGAAACACATATGCCACAGAGAGCTTGAAGGCTATTGTAGGTAAGCATGAGGAAAGTGTTGATGATGAGCCAAAGAGCTGCTCAAGAAAATAGAGATAGAGTTCTCACCCATTTACTGAATGTAAGAATGGTGCAGCTGAAAACAAAACTGAGATCCTGAACACATCAAGTGATATTCTTTTTATGGAGGATCACCACTTAATACATACAGAGCTTGTGTCTGCAAAGTCAGATGAAGAGGAAGTGGTTAGAGAGAGGAGTAGTTTGATCAAAGGTGAAGAGCTTGTGCATGTTACAGGTTCTTCTATGGATGAACTTGTTGTGACTATGGTCTGAATGGAGCTGACTGTATTAATCACATAGAAAGTGAACAAGAACAGGTTACTCCTATCAGAAAATATCCTTCAAAAAAAATGGAAATACTTGATCAAATCACAGATGATACCAAGAGAGAAGATTGTATTGCTATTGAAAGCACATGTCAAGCTGTAACTGGCCATAGAAACGAGGAAGATGTTGATGTAAGAAATGTTTGCTATTCAGTGATAGCATCAGAATCTTTGCATCATAGACCTGATGATAAACACTGCAGCAATGTTGAAGATGAAGGGGAAGTAGATAGCTTTTTGGCGAAAGATGCAGAAAATGTGAACCATGGTGATGGAGATACCCAGAAAATTCACTCAATCGCATCTAGTGAAGTTAAGGATCTAACTACGAATATTATTCCCTCTTCTGCAAACAAAAAGAGAATTTGGGGAAAAAGAGGGGCTAAAAACCCGCTTGATGCATATGTCTATCGCAGCTTTGGGGTAGTGTTATTGGAAATTCTGATGTGCCGCCGTGCAGTTAAATATCGAACCGTCTAGCCTGGGGGAAAAGAAAAAGAAATGGAAAAAGGAGGAGAGCGATTAGGAAGGAAGGAAGGAAGGATCAAAGAAAATTGCACAAGCAACGAGCTCTCAAGTTATCCGTCAAGCTCTTCTTTGTTAGCACTCTTTTGAGGAGAGAGCAAATGTTGTTCGTTTGTTGAGACGATTGTGCAGGAGAACTGGCAATCACAAGTAGCCAGCTAGCCACCTCCTGTGATTGTAGTTGATTTGGTCTACTATGGTGGAAATAAATATGGAGTAATAGACATCGCAATCAGTAATAAAGCCTTTTACCAACCCACAGTCTCAGTGAAGGAATAAAAAGAGAAGGGTCGCTTGACAAGTCTGAAATTGAAGTCCAAGTGTAAGCAATAGTAGATGACCATGATTCTATTGGCATAACCTGGGTTTGAGTATGACGAGAGAGTACTAAGATATATAAAGGGTTACGAGAGGGCTTTTCATCTTACTTGCTTTGAGCACAGAGGAACCTATGATTTGCCTGCTCGGGTTACAACATTAGAGCCAGATGAAGATGCTATCTGTTGGGGCTATGCTTACTGTATCAAGAGCGTGGAGGCAGCTGAAAAAGCAATGCAGGTGGTATTTGATGATGAGGGAGAGTGAATATGACCTAATCAAAGTCCTTGATTTCTTCACAGAAGGGTCTGGGAATTGAAGAAAAGCAAAAAGGCCATGTACGATTTTCAGCGCAGGAGGGCTTGGTGTGTATACGGTTTGCAATTAACCACTCTTTGGGAGATGAGGATGCACTTTTTGAACGTTTCACGTCCCTAGCTCACCTGGATGAACTGAAATTGCAGAGCTTATTACATCAAGAGGTAGCTAAACGTCGGATGAAGCTGTTGCATGACCTTAAAGCAAAGAAGTATACCTTTAAAAAAGGGCAATTAGTTCTGTACTACGATGCACGTAGGGAGCTGTTTCCAGGGAAGTTGGAACCTAGATGGGATGGCCCCTACAAGATTGTCAGGATAGGAAAAAATAGGTCTACGGCTCTACTAGCTGATCTGCAGGGAGTAGAATTTAATAATAAGATTAATCTTAATAATATTAAACCTTATTATTTTTGAGTATGCTAACACGGAGAAATGCATTGCAGGTCCATGATGGGGCTGATTTGGGACCCGCAAAACAGCTTAAAGCTGGTTGATGGGGTGGTTAATTCCTTATTTGGAGCACCCATATCTGGAGCAAAGATACCATTAGGGGAAACTTTTCTGGTGGAGCAAAGGATACAAAGTGATTGAGCAAGAGGAGGGAACCTTTGTGTGGAAGATCAAAGGCTTTTGCCATCACTGCTTACAAGTGTTGACAAGTATCCCTGTTGAGTTTAATGAAGAAGGTGGGATGGAGCCATCAGTTCATCCTCTAAAAATGCTAAATTTTGACTATCATAATTACAAATAGAGGAGTTCATGATGGTAGGCTGTGTAAAACCATTGTGGACGTACACATTATATTTTGACGGGGCATCCAAGGGCCCTAATAAAAAAGGGAGTATTGGAGTAGTAATCTGAGATCCCCGACGTAGAGTGACGATGAAGTTAGCTGCTTATCTCGGGGTAGGATTCAGTAACAACATGGCGGAGTATAAAGCCTTGATTATGGGACTGTATATTGCCAAGCAAAGGTGGTATTCGATGGTTGTTAGTAAAAGGGGATTCCCAATTGATCTTGAATCAGCTAGATGGGACATACACAATGCGGAATCCCATCCTTTGTATGTATCATCGAACTGCTATGAGCCTACTTGAGGAGTTTGAGAGAGTGTCTCTTCAGCTGATTCCACGTTACTGGAATCAGTTTGCAGATTCACTGGCAAATATTTCTTATAAAGAAGAATTTTTATTCAATTGTGGTCCTAGTTTGGATATTGCTATCAATAATGAGACAAGACCCGGTCGCTTGTGGGGAATGTTATCAGAGCATGCAATATATAGCACGAAATGGTTGATATGGGTGATGCAAAGAGTAGCCGAGACCCATCTACCGTTGTTATCCTGGACCCATAGGCTGATTAGACATGCTATGCGTATGCCTCTTGCTATGTATGCAGGAGGGATGGGCCATAATCTTATGCATTTATCTTAGGGCTGCGAGCCCTATTTTTTCTCCTTGGAAAGGAGCATATTATTGTATATTTATAATATTCGGGGAGGGATGTGTAGGTGCTATTCTGTTTGATCTCATTAGGCCAAGAGGGCCAATTTTGCGAGGTTTTAGATGCTTCATTTCATTAGGCCAAGAGGGCCGATCAATTTTTGTAGTGAAATGCTTTATTTCATTAGGCCAAGAAAGCCAGTTGTCTGTTTAGTACATGTGCGGTTAATGGTTTCTTGTTTTAGTCCTATGCTAGACAGGTTTAAAGAAGAGCTTGGAAGGAGCCTATGTCGGTGGAGACTTCTTGTGGCCCTATCCAAGTTATATCTCTCCTTTACGAGTACCGTGTTTTTATCCTATATGTGTCTCTGTACTTGTCGATGATTTTTTTTTCTTGATTGGGGACCGGAAACCAAGGCATGAAGTCCCAGGTTTAGGTTAGGTATGTCTGAGGGAGGGCTGAGTAGTCGTTGCCTCCTGTAAAGACAATGCCAGGCATCGAAAGATCTGTTTCAAAAAGTAGTCCTAGTGACCTTGTTCTGCTAGCCTGCTAGGCAGCCGTTCTAGGAGTTCTTGCTAGTTGTGAGGCAGTTAGAGAAGCTTGGCGAAGGAAAATAATGATGATAGAGAGGAAGAAACCCTGAATATCTCAAAGGAAATAAATATATACAAAGGTGTGTAAAAAGGGGTTCTCACCCCTATAAAAATAGAAAAGAAAAGAACAGAAAATTTATAAGTAGTTGCTCATCGCCTTGCGAAGGCTTGGTAGGTTCCTGGGGACGAGTCAGACCCAGGGCCGATGCCTTGTCTTCTTAGGGGTGGCATCTCTCGCTAGAAAAGAAGAAAGTAAGGAAGGTTGGAGCGAAAATAAAAGTGAGTGTCAGAAAAGGATTAAGTGTCGTCTCACGAAGGCTTGGTAGGTTCTTGGGTACTGAGACAGGACCCGAGGCCGATGCCCTATTCTCCTTGGGTCACTACGCTCAACTCCCTCCTTTTTACACGCCTAAGTATGGGGGAAATAAATATCTAAAAGACGAAATGTGCTAAAAGAAAATGCTTCTTGACCAGGCTATAGGAGTCCTTGCCTAGTAGGAGCTCCTGGTTGTGTTGTCCTTAGTTAGATAGGTAGTTCGGACCACCACTTAGGGCAACCTCTTTGATAGTTCTTTTTAGTTTGGCTATGTTGAAGCAATCGATTAGTGACTAGCTTCAGACCTTCTACCAGATAATGCTAGGCCTACTCCTTGTGGATTTCATGCCTTGGTTTTGTCAGGGGGTAGGGTGACCATTGTGTTGTGTTTTAATATGTATCTATTTTGTATTAGCTTGATGCTTCCTTTGGTTGTTTTGTGCAAATCTGTTGTGGGATTCGACGGGCTGAGTCGCCCTATCCCGTGGTTGCCAATGAGAGTGGAGTTTTGAGCCTGAGATGTGCCTAAATTTTGCCAAAAAATCTGAAATTTAGGGGAAAAATATTCGACATCGAAGGCGGCAGCAGCTGCAGCTAGGACGATTTTAAGCACCAAGTGAAAGATGGCTTTTAAAAGGCGCTCAAGTGACACTTGTGGATTTTTGGTATTTTTTCAACTGCCGTGCAGGATGTCAGGAGCTGCCAGTCAGTGCGGGATGCCGAGACAGACGCGCAGGATTTTTCAGAGGTTGAAACAGAGCCCGGACGCAGAAGAGGCAAAAAATTGGCCAAGATTTGAAAGGGTGGAACCAAAGGGGGGTGCCCTTTGGGACTTTAACCCCCTCCCCCCCTCCAATTTTTCCACGAATGGTGGCAGCACGTCGTGGAGCAGCATGGCAGCGCAAATTTCGCTACCCCCCACCCACAATTCGAATTCTGGGCTCCAAGCAACCTATCTAACAGATGATACCCGGCAACTTCTCCCTCTTTCCTAGTTCTATCGCCGGTCTTCACACGAGATATGGCTGTCTGGATGAAGAGATCAGAATCTAGTCTTTCTCTCTCCTCCCTCTCTCTTCTCTCTATGGGCTATTCATGTGCACTATCTTGAAGGAGGAACCGGGGAGGGAGATTAAAAGCAGCGGTAATGGAGACTGATGGAGATGCTGAAGATTGATGTGCAACATTGGATTGAGAGCAATGGAGGCTCCGTTTGCTGGTTATGTAGTCATTTAAGGCGTCTCGGGTTTCGTAAAAACACGGTATGACCATTTTTATGAAGAAAAATAAAGTTTTTTAATGGTTTATGATAGTAATGATGTTCTTATTGGATGAAAATTTGTTTGAGTGATGGGTGCATCATGATTAATTACTGTGTATTAGAAAATTTTGATTTTGTAATGGTTTACATGCTCTATTTAATTCTCGAAAACCCAAAATGCGGAGTTTTAGCGGTAAAATGGTAGTTTTTCCGTTTCGGGTGGGAAAAATGGAAGATAAATTGAATGTTAGTATGCTAAAGTGATTGGAACAAGAAAAAATAGAAAATAGCATATTTTATTGACAAATAAATCAAGAAAATAGGAAAAATAAGTGGAAAAATAGAAATACGTCTCACAAAAATAAGGAAAAATATAATGATTGTTTGTGGATGTATGATAGTGGCAAAGCATGAGGTTTAGCCTCAGTTTGCCCTATCCCTTTGTCAAATTTTGTGGTTTATCACTTTTTATACATCAAAACATGACAAAATGAACCTCCACACCTATGTAAGGAAAGCAATATCTAAACGTAGGGGGTTGGGATGTTTGAATGGTACGATTTGCATACTAATTGTTGCTAATTTTCTGATGCATATCATAACATAGAGTTTGTGGTATTTTAATTAAGAGGATAGTAGCACGAGTGTTGTCTCGGTGCTATCCTTACATCGCCGCAACGGGTTAGCGAATGAGCATTCGAAAGCCTGGTTGTGCACCACATGTTTCTGATTTAAAATTATGTTTGAGCACTTTAGGATCATCCACTTTTGCATGTGCATGTCGATCATGGTATCAGAATACAAAAGACTAGATGCATAGCACCTGTTTTCGATTATGATGACCCACGCTTGAGTGTGAAAAGGCAACCTAAGCCGTAGGATAGACGTTCGTTCTTGGGGAATCATTTGGTAAGGACACATGGTATTTCCTGGAATACTTTCAAAATGAAAGAGTGGAGTTTGTTTGGATGTTCTATATGTTGAGCAGTGCATCAAGGGGCCAATCCCTGCAATGTAGGAGAGCTGCAGTCGGGCCACAGTGTTTCCACCAAGAGATTGCCTCCCATGTATGTGATTATCGTGGCATTTATTGCCAATGTGTAATGGTTCTCCCTCTGTGGAGTTTATAGAGAGGGAAACGTTAGACTACAAAACTATAAACGCATAGATTAGGCTTTAGTCCTTTAGTAGCAGATAGACGCTCCTAGCCCGTGAGGCTGTGAGGGTGTGTTTGTATGTTATAAGTATGAGGTCCCGCTAGTGCCATAGCCAGTGCCGGCCCATTTGAGGTCCCATCAATAAGACAGTTGATAGATTTAATGCTTTGCAAAATGAGTTGGCTAGATCTTTGCAAGATGGTGAGATGCCACTAGATAATCTAAAAAACAAACTATTCATGAATGCTTTATACCCCATTTTTGGAGAGAAAATAAAGTTAAGATTACCTGAAAATTTTTATGAGGCTTTGGATATAGCTAGAAAAAATGATAGAAAGGAAAGAAAACTAGCCCAAAGGAATATGCAAAGCAATGATGTTATATGTATAAATCCTTATGTGTATTTGCAAGGACAATCTATATGCCATATTACTAGAAATGGGTGTGAAGTCCCTAAGGTGACTCAAAGAAATGTAGCTAATGTAGGAGATAGAGAAGAACCTTGGGATCTTTTTGGAAACTTGGAGCATGAAAAGGTTAAATAGGATTACATCATGGAAAGTTCTAATAGGGTGGTTGTGGGTTGTGATAGACCTTTAGGCCTTGATTCATATCTAGGTGAAGAAGCATTACATATAAATAGAGAGGATGTTAAAAAGTTAGAGACTAACTATACAATCACCAATGAAGAGACCATAGAATTAGATAACCTTGATGAGAAAGAGGCCTTAAATCCTAATGAATGTGGCTTAGTTTGAAGATATGGACATACTTGATCTTCATGACCAAGAAGAAACAATAGGCTTGAGAAATTTGTTTGATGAGACTTGTATAGTTTGTAAAACTATTAGTCTTACTCATATGAATAGGCAAAGTTGAACTAAACGTGAGCTAGTTGTAGAGAAAGGAGAAGAGCCAAGAGTGACTGAACTTAATAAAATCATACCAAGGGACAAACACAAGTTTTAAAGGTAGTTGCATCTTTAGTAGATCCGAAGATCAAAGTAAAAGCATAGTAGCACCTGTGGGTTTAGTAGAAGTAAGTGAAGTGAATAGCTTATTGTTTAAGGAAAAGGTGGAAATAGAGTCAATATTTCCCCATGAGACTTTAGATAAATATAAACTAGAGTTGGAGATCTTGAGTAGTTCTAATAGATGTCTTGAGGTTAGCATGGGATGTAGTGAGAATGAGGTGTTAGACATGAGTGTTTTAGATCCATTGTATGTTGAGGAAGAGTTTCCATGTATATATACTCCCTCTGGAATAAGGAATGTGTTAGAGAGGCCTAGTGTTGAGACATGCGGTGAGGTTATGGGAGTAGGTGATCATAGTCCTTGGGACTTAGATTAGGTAGATTCCCTTAGAGTTGAGTTTTCTTAACAAGAGGCTAGCTGCCCTAAAGAGAATGGTGTCAACAAGTACTAAGCCCAACTAATAGACTCCCTGGGCATGGACATTGGGATGTAGACATGTCTCCAATGTGATAATGATAAATGAACTTAGCTTGGATTAAATTAAAATTATAAGAAAATAAATAACATGAATTGAAATAACTAGCCATAGCCATGCCATAGCTAAATATGCATTAAGAATATAGCATAATGAAGCCATAGATAGGTTGAATCAAAGGTACAATGAGAATCATAGATGAGAGATTTTTATAATAAATCCACCTCTTACTATGGTGGGCATTGAGTATTCACCCTCAGTGTTGGTAGGGAAGGTAACAAACACTCAAGCTCCAAGAAAATGGAGAAATTTACAAATGTGCAAAAGATACTTACAATGGCACACTATTGTCTTTTATACTCTAGTCCCAATTAAGCTAATTTCCCTAAAAAAAGGATAAAAAATTTATTTTATTACAATCCATCCCTATTCAAAAGTTTTGTCCTTAAAATTTGAAGATGAAAAATAAAAGTGAATGGTAAAAATGAATAGGCAAAAATCCAATGCTTAAGTAGCCTTGTATAAGCATCATCAAAATGTCAAACATTAAAATTTTGAAATTTTTCCCTAAATAGGGTATCTATAGAAAACAACTCATAAATTTGGATAGACATGTTGAATTGTCACATATGATATATAAAAATGAAGTATACTTCAGCAGGTAACCATCCATGTCTTCAAAATACAACCTTGAGATCAATAGGCCAATTATTTTGCATGCAAAAAAATTATACAACAAGCTATCCATTATTCAGTCAGCTAGTATTCTCTTGGAAAAACCATCAAATTTTTACGAATACAAAGAATGCTACCAAGAAGACTCCTCCATAGGCAAACCCTTCCATTGAATAAGGTATTCCATGATAATATGGTTCCTTAGAATCTTCTCCCACTTGCCAACAATCCTCTTGGATTCATAGATGATTAATCCATCCTCATTAAGGGGAGATAGTTCTTCGAGAACCTGAATATCAGGTCCAATATACTTTTGAGTTGAGAGACATGAAAAAACATTGTATATACATGTGGTTGAAGGCAAATCACGTTGATAGGAAAGATAATCAAATTTTCTAATTGAGACTTGATATGGAATATAATAGAGATGAGCAAGCTTATTGTGTCCACCTTTAAGAGAAGCATAATGGGACTTAGATACCTTCAAGAATACCCATTTTCCCTCTTCAAAATTGACATGCCTTCATTTGTCATTATTGAAATATCAGAGTGAGAGCAAGAGAGTGTGCATAAGTGGGAGAGAGAGAAATCAAGTACAAGAAGAAGATCTTGCTTAATGAGTTATTCATAAGTACAACTAGTATACTCTGCTCTACTTGACTCTCAAAGGCTAGGGTTAGGGTTTTCCCCTCTACTCTGGTTCATTCATACCCAGCTACCCTTAACACGAAGCAACGTAAAATGTGTAGTTCAAAAGGCTCAGATTATAAAATATTGTCCATGAAAAAGGGACGGTCAAACACTTTTGTCTCATACTAAAATGAAAGGGTCTTTAGAGCTTAGCAAATGAAATTTTAATATTTCAATTCAAGAAAGGAAAAGGAAGAGGCTTGTCCAGTGATTTGGGGAGGTGGGAGGTTGAGGAGGTTACATCTCTCTCTTCCTTTATCTTCTCCTCTCACACTTCATTTCTCCCTCTCTCATTTGGCACAACTCTTGGTCTTTCTCTATTGTGCTTTCTTGCTTTATCTCTTTCATGGAAGAAGAGAGTGAGAGTGAGGATGGTGATAAGGAAAAATATTTTGTGTTCCTTCTTCTCTCTTGTGTGTTTTGAGGACATGGATTCTTGGTAAAGAAAGAGGGTATTCTTGTAGGTTTTTCATGGCCAGTAAGCTATTTCCAGCCTCTACTTGGCTATTTGAGGTTCATATTGTGATGTGGCAAGGTGCTGTACACCTAGAAACATATCAATACTCACCAAAAATTTTACCAAAATTGTATACATCTAAGATACTATTACCTATTTTTACATTAATTTAATGTAGATGCAACGATCGTAGTTATTGTCTTCGGAGGATGGTTCAACATTCCAGCAAGAAGGAAAAGAAGGATGTTATATTGAGCATAGTGCTCTAGAATTTATAGTGGAGAACAAGTTGTTATTGCTAATTTTCATGGAGATTATAAGTTGTAAAGGCAAGTTAGAGGTGGGGAGAGAGATTAGAGATTTTCTAGGTCGGACGGTCCTCGTGTATTTAGGGAGTTGATACATGTGTCTAAAGAATAATATTGAGAGGGCATAAGAAGTCAGGCAAAAAGAACTCTTAGTGTAAGTTTTATCTATTAAGTAGAATTAAGGAAATCACAACATTTATCATGAGTAAAGGTATATTCGTTGTAAACAAGATGTTGAGGAGATATATTCCATACATGGATAGTTGACATGCCTTTATTTTGGATACTTGAAAATGTCTTTTGTACTTGTATAAAAGACCTAGAGCCTTCCCTTACTCGGACATTTAGTCTTTTGGCTACTTGGAAGGCTATAGTGGGTTCATCTGATTTTAGTGAAAAATATCTCTTGTATACTATAACTTTGTAAGAAATATGGTCTCTTTGTAAATGCTTTTGGAAATTTTAGTGGGTCCACAATTGTAAGCCAAAGCATAAAATCTCTCTCTTGTTTTGGAAAGTGAAGCCACGAATCATGTATCTACATAAAAATCCTATGCATAAGGTTACAATTTATGTATACCTTTACAAATTTCAATAAAGAAAAAAAAATATGGGGAGTCATGTGATCTTGAGAGGATATGGGAGGTTGCAACCATCTCTTTCTATATCTACTCATACAAGAGCTCTTCTCAAAGGTTCTTGATTGGCACATATTTGAGAAGAGGAATGAAAAAAAGAAAAAACCAATTGATGGTGACGGTGATGAGGGAGGGCACCTTCTTGGTGCCATTGGAATCCGGTAGAGAGAGAAATTGTTTTTATTGGGTGCTATCCCGTATGATTACAGCCTGACCGGTGAGTTTGAGGAAGAGAGGTACAGAGGCTACTACAAATCGTAGCCATGGAGGGAGTAGGCAAAGAAAAACATCAAGCCATCCTTGGTCAATCAGACTCGAAGGAAAGGAAAGAGAGAGAGATAAAAGGTGCCATACTCTCAAGGTGACATTTTTGAAGGAGAGAAAGAGATTGAGGGCACTAATTTTTGAACATTTGATTGGTGTAATTGGGTGGAAATGAAGTCCATGACCTTGAGGGTAGGGATAGCTCTTGGGATAGGTTCATAGTGGACTACTTCTTCATTGGATGATAAATTGGAAGAACTTATATTCTCCTTTTCCATTGTATGTGGTTGCTCCTTGAACACCACATCACGGCTTTCTATGATCTTTCTTGCCTCTTGCTCATATAATTTGTAAGCCTTTTGTTCATCATTATAGCCCAATAATATGAATTTTATTCTTTTTAGATTTAACTTGTCTCTTATCCTTTGAAATATGTGTTTAACATTCACATCCAAAAGTTCTCAAATGTGAGATAGGTGGTTTCCTACCAGAATAGGACTCGTGAGGAGTTTTATCATTAAGAGACTTTTTGTAACTCCCATTGAGAATGTAGATTGCAGTGCCGAAAAAGGGCAATCCTTTGCCCTTAATCATGTACCTTACCATTTCCACAATGGTGCGATTTCGGCATTCAAAAATACCATTCTGTTGAGGTATATGAAGCATCATCAATTGATGCTTAATCCCTTTCCTCTTGTAAATGACTTCAAACTCCTTTGAGTTGAACTCACCACCACCATGTATTCTAAACTTTTCCACACTATCAACAAGTTTTAGCCATTCTTTAAACTTACCAAAATCTTGAGCCTTATCACAAAGAAAGTACATCCACATCTTCCTACAACCCATAATCTATAATACCCTTTACATATCTCATGATCCTCTTGACTGCATTCAAATGCGGCTTGCAAGGCTTCTTTATGAATTTACTAATCAGCCCCACAACATAGCTCAAGTTAGGTCGCAGGTAGATCAAACTGCCCACCATCTGTCTATACATGGTAACATTCTCTATGAATTTACATATCTCATGATCCTCTTGACTGCATTCAAATGCGACTTGCAAGGCTTCTTTATGAATTTACTAATCAGCCCCACAACATAGCTCAAGTCAGGTCGCAGGTAGATCAAACTGCCCACAATCTATCTATACATGGTAACATTCTCTATCTCAGTCCCAATATCAATCTACAACTTGGCATGTTGGTCTAGGGGTAGCTTGACTTACTCATCCTTACTAGATTCTTGAGCTCGTATATCATATATCATGTAGGTTGGTTCTTGCCTTGTTGTATGCATAAGCTTTGGCTCCTAGATATACCAAATTTCCTTGATTTTCACAGTGGGTATTAACCCAATCAATTTCTAGGTTGTGTTTCTTTAGCCAAGGCATCCCAAGGAGGATTGGATTTATGGGACTCGATATGATATTAAAGCATATGTGAGATTCCTTGCTATGATATTAAAGCATACGGTCTCATTTACAATCAGAAATCCTCACTTTTCTGTTGCTCAAGGATGGTTGTAGCAACTCTTTGGGTTCTTACCCTCTTATTTGGGCAATTTAAGGGTGATGTGTCCAGGCTTTCCACAATATAGGCATAGATGATTCTCTCTTCATCTTTGGTTTTCTTGTTGGGTCAAAGGCTAGAATTTGGTATTATCTATTTGCATTTTTTTGGGCTTGGTTTCTTCTCTAATTGGGTGTTTGATTAGGGGTGGGTTCCATTGGCGAGGCCTTCACTTTCCTTGCTTCCTCTCAAACAATCTATTATCACAATGAATGGCTTGCATGATATAATTTTTGAGTTTTTCTCCTCAAGTGTAGTGAGCATGAGGTCCTTGATATCATCTTAAAGAACCCATCTTAATTGGCTAATAAATACTCCTCATTTCAAGTGAGTTCAAAGATTATTTAGGTGTGCTTCCAAAGTTTTGTTTCTACTACTTGTCTAGTGTCTGCATCTCCAAATGTTCAAGTGAGCTCACAAAGAAATTTCTCATAGTTATGAAGTATTGGCATATTCTTTTCCAAGATTGGGGCAAACCATGATAAAATAAGTTGCAGATTACATGTTCTATTAAGCAATTGTAGTAAAAAAGGTTGCTTGATGTATTGTTGTATACTTCTTGTGTGAAAGGTTGCAGAAGACTTACTTATTATTTTGTATCAATTTTATGATAATTGCAGAGAATTGTGGAAACCCCATCATTGAGAAGATAGACAAAAACAACTACGCATCATGGAAGTTTTGTATGATAAAATTTCTTATTGGAAAATGCCTCTATGAGTTTGTTTGAAGTGAAGAAAAGGAGCCATAGATAATAGGTAACCATATGACTGTAGAATAATTAAAGGCGTGGAAGGAACGTAATACAAAATAAAAAAAGATGATGTATTGGCTATCTATAGTGATTGATAATACTATATTGGGATATATAAGAAATGAAAAAACTTCATATGAAGCTTGGATAATTTTTGAGAACATGTTTTTAGTAAATATAAGGGCATGGAAGATTCAACTCAAGCAAGAGTTGAATACTTTGAATAAAGAAAAGATATCTATAAATGAATATATTTGAAAGATGAGCTAACATGTGACTACTAAAAAAGTGCATACTAGCATTCCCTATATCATTGCCAGAGAGAGAGAGAGAGAGAGAGAGAGAGAGAGAGAGAGAGAGAGAGATGTGTTAGATATGCTCAATGCCCCACCCTCATAAGGTGCCACCAATGATCCATGGTGCTCAAAGTTGTAAGGCCCCCATTATAAGGAGAAGCCATATATGAGCCTAGATATTGGTTGAGTCCTGACTTGTATGCCAAATGAGGTATATGTGACTGGATGCAGCTGGTAGCAACTCGAGGCACATTGCATTGAGTTGCGGGGTAAGGGAGTTAAAAGGGGCCCTTATTTTGGGGTCTAGGGCTGGGAAAGTATCCTCTGGCTGGGGAGTCCTTGGAATATTCTATGGCCAATTAGTGGAGGCTCATATGGTAGGTCAGGCATACCTAACCACCTTCATGGGCTATAAAAGTTAAACCTTCACAGCCATTAATCATCTATCTTTTACCTAGTCAGAGTTGTTCTAGCTAGCCTTAAGCTCTTTACCTATCTTCTATCTAGATCGCCATCTAAGCTTCACAGTTGACGCGCACGGGTGGACAGAGCCATCTTTGTATCGGTTGTTTGGAGCTAAAGAATTTACTTATTCTCCTCTTATATGTTGTATACTCTCTATCTCTTTCTCAGATTCTATTCGTTGTATTGTGTAATTTTTTACATGATATTAGAGCCTAGGGGGCTCTAGGGATTAAAGAGTGTGCAAGAGGCAAAGGCTTCAACAGCAAAGAAGAATTATTTCAACTTTCAGAAGCAATTTTGGTGCATCATGAAGTGGTGTAGGAGGTGGTGTTGTTGTACCAGCTATTCAAGCACTGAGAATTTGTCCACCAACCTTCAGCGAAGGCAAGTTAGATGGTAAAACTACATCACTACAAGATATAGACCTTATACCGACGTTTAAAGCGATGAAAATACAAACAACAAATTTTGCCCCCGTCGTCGCAAAAAGCGTTGTTATTGACAAAACCATAGAAACGTCGCTATTGGCGTCGCTATATGTGTCACAAATGCGATGCATATAGCGACGCATATAGCGACGCAACCATGAATTTGTGACGCACATAGCGAGGCCAATAGCGACGTGAGCAGTAAATTTGCGACGCAAATAGCGACGACTGCCACATATAGCACTGTGTGCTGTATGAGAGCCATACAAAATAGTTTCTGCACTATTGCATATAAAGCACTTGCAAACAAAAAGAATGTATACTGAAATCATAAAACTGATACATGAAATAAATACATGATCGCATAAAATGCGATTGGTACAATCATGAAAGGATATCACTAATACATAGAAAATGTCTACATAGATCAGGCGACTAAAAACTAAAGGTGTGTGAGCTCCAAGGATCCAAGGGCAAGCTAAAAATCCTCATCTCCGAAAGCTCGTCCCGTCGCAAAGGAGCATCGAACGGATTCTGCAGAAAAAGAAACAACATATCAATCCACCATACACTAATGCATTCAAATATCTCATGGTAACTAAGGACAAGAAAGATGAGTGACTTACAGGGCCGCCGCGTCTATACAATCGGTCGATCAATGCATTGAGACCGTGCCTCTCTGCATATCGAGTCTCAAGGCCTTGCGGATCGCGATTTGTAATGGAGTGCTACAAAGAAAACAAAATGCTAATTGTTAGAAACATGATTGTCAGTACAAAGAATAATTCAAAAAAACAAACAAACAAAACATAAGAGAAACTTACAAAGTCCTCCAAATATGTCCTGTGGCTGCCACTCCCAAGATGATGGACCACTCCGGCCTCAAGTTGTGCCCTCGCCGCCTCCCAGTCTGCTGACTCCAACGTCCTGGTGAATCTCTAGCCTCCTCCCTTAGTCGGCGCCAGTTGTCTGCATCCAACCACTCGGGCTTTGTAGCCCCACTCTTGATTGCCTTGCGTGCATGGGATCATCTATGTGACATGTATGCACACATGCAATCCATCATCCAACCCGTAGAGAATCTATCTACTGCGGCTGGCACCGGAAACTCCTCGTGCAAGGATGCTACTATGTAGTCCTTGCTCCCCTCCGGTATGTTCTTCCAATGATCCAGGATGTTGTGCCAAAAAACTTGTTGGCACAACTCTCTCACGCGAGCCATCACCCTCCTCCCCTCATCATTCATGATGATGGCTCCTGACCTACTATCAACCAGGTATCCATAACCCCTAGGAGTCTGTCTAAGATGGGTCCTCTCCCATCTCCGTCCACGCTCTTGGGCATATCCAGGAGACCCCTCTACATCCGGTGTACCGACGGGGGTAACCTCTCTTGGAGTGGCACTCAAAGGGGTGCCACCAAAGGGGGTGCCACCAAAAGGGGTGCCACCTGCTAACGGCTACGCAAAAGCCGGAGTAACTGGAGTAGACGTCCCTAGGTGTGACAAATCCTGGAGGTGACGCAGCTCCAGCTGAACAACGAGATGGAGACACCACATCCGTGTCTCCACAGCAGCACCCCCTGATCCTGATGCAGTCCCTCCCTCTGGCCCAAGTCGTGAGCGTCGAGATCGTCTGCTCGAAGCTGAAGCATTTGATCGTGCTGAAGCAGATCTAGTAGAGCGCCATGACGAAGAACGAGACATCTCCTGGTCTGCCATCTCTCTGAATCTCGCGAGCTGGTCTAGAGACATGGGTGACATCATGTCCTAAAACTCCTCATCGCTCATCCCTCGATTCATCCTAAAAATGTCACCTGCACAGCTAAAAAATAGTGTTAGAATAATCAATTTAAACTATACAAAGCACAGTAATATAAATCATTTTTAAAAAATCCCTCTTAAAATGCATATCTTATGTACCTTTATGGAAGATCTAAACAACGAATTAAGTAATACAATTCTCCAAGAATGAAGTATTCTATGGTCCCATGTTAATCTCCTGACACAACTCTACATATACTGGAAGGTCGATAGACATGTCACCACAAAAGAACGAGTCTTCCTCGTTCTCAAAAAATTCTTGGACTACTGTATTTCCATCATTGTTAGCCGATGCGGGCTCCAAGCTTGCGGTGGCCTCCACCCCTTGTAATATGGACCCCTCTATTTGCATATTATCTTCATCTTTGCCCGGAACATCGCTTTGATCATATACTCTCGCACTTCGAGAAGTTGAAGGTATAACATACCACCATTGAGGTTGTTGGGGGTTTGGATAGAAGATTACATGTTCACAAACACATACAAAGCGAGTTCAAACCATTGTGACATAAACCATGTTGTATTATATTTAGCAAGCAAATGACTCTATGCACCTGTTCACAATGGGCCGGCAACACAAAGGTGTCGCGTAAATCTATTCATTTTTTTTCGGAATCTATTTCGAGAAATCCAGATGGACCTTGTCGAACTGTTGCTCCAGCTCCTCCAAGTACCACTTTGAACCACTACACAACATCGAATAGTATCATGGAGAAGCTACTGTAATCCACCGTAATAATACTTTGCAAGTTCCCAAAATACTCCATCTCATCCACAACCGTGTTCGGATCCGTTGCTCGTCGTCGGCTTTCTTGCTCAAACCTTGCCATGACACCACAATCCATTGTGGAGCGCATTTTATCAATACGCTCCACGCGAAAATGCCGTCCGCGCGACCACGCTGCACTATATATTTTGTACTGTACATTGAAACACTCAAATTAGATGTCACATATAAAATTTAGATACGACATATTCTAAACCCCTCATCACCTTTGGACTACATCCCCTGGAGAACTCCCACTCCTCCATTGAGACCTCTGTCCCTTCGCTGGATGCTGCAGTCAAGGCTCCATGCAACCATCGTGTTGACATAAACCGCGGCATCTCCTCCATGCCTTCAGGATATCGAATCGGTTGATGACGCGTACTGCGTCGGAATTCAGCTCACACTTCCTCTCGATCTTGCCTTGCAATCTGGTACTTGGCGAGCCACGTCTCCATGGAGGCATGGTGCAACATACAAAATCGATTCACCTTCTGTTCCATTGAGGCATACATTCTTTTTTCTATCCCATTTCCAACCACCACATCTCCAGTCAGTCTATCATCGTCCTTCAGCGTCCATAGCATTTCATTGTCTGGTTCCACTGTTAGTAGCCATTGTGAGATATGCACTAACGCCTCTAACACCAACCAACCTTCCGCCATGCTACCTTCTAGACGAGCTTCTTGTCGCCAATGTCCTAAAGAGTCACCTTAAAGAGTCACCAATGTACGTGGCCCATGGCAAAGCACATTGCATACCATTATCGATAAGTCTATTGTCGTGCATCTTAAATCTCCTAATTAGACTTTATAAACGGTATGACTAATTTTTTGCCCCCTTAAGGAGTCGATGTAATGGTACCCATAAAAAAAGTAAAGTGGATACCATTACCATAATCATGGATATGCTATCATTCCAATATATGTTATCTTTCTCTTTCTCTCCCTCTCCCTCCCTCTCTTTCTCTTTCTCTCATATTTCCTCTCCCTCTCACAATATATCTTAACACTCTCCAAAAGCAAAAGGGAGAGGGAGAGAGAATGCACTCTCCCTCACTCTCCCTCTCCCTCTCCCTCTCCCTCTCGCTCTCTTTCTCTTTCTCTCCCTCTCTCATTTCCTTCCCCTCCCTCTCTCTCTCTTTCTCTCCCTCTCTCTCCCTCTCTCTTTCTCTCTCATTTCCTCTCCTAAGCAAGCAAAAAAGAAAGTGATTCAAACATTAAACAAGCAAGAGGGAGAGTGAGAGAGAGAATGCACTCTCCCTCCCTCTCCCTCTCCCTATCCCTCTCTTTCTCTTTCTCTCCCTCTCTCATTTCCTTCCCCTCCCTCTCCCTCTCCCTCTCTTTCTCTCTCATTTCCTAAACAAACAAAAAAAAAGTGATTTAAACATTAAACAAGCAAAAGGGAGAGGGAGAGAGACAATGCATTCTCCCTCTCTTTCTCTTTCTTTCCCTCTCTCATTTCCTTCCCCTCCCTCTCCCTCTCCCTCTCCCTCTCTTTCTCTCCCTCTCTTTCTCTCTCATTTCCTCTCCTAAACAAGCAAAAAATAAAGTGATTTAAACATTAAACAAGCAAAAGGGAGAGGGAGAGAGAGAATGCACTCTCCCTCCCTCTCCCTCTCTTTCTCTTTCTCTCCCTCTCTTATTTCCTCCCCCGCTCTCTCCCTCTCCCTCTCCCTCTCCCTCTCCCTCTCCCTCTCCCTCTCTTTCTCTTTCTCTTTCTCTTTCTCCCCCTCCCCCTCCCCCTCCCCCTCCCCCTCTTTCTCTCCCTCTCCCTCTCCCTCTCCCTCTCCCTCTCTTTCTCTCTTACTCTCTCGTTTCCTCTCCTAAAAAAGCAAAAAAGAAAGTGATTTAAACATTAAACAAGCAAAAGGGAGAGGGAGAGAGAGAATACTCCCTCCCTCTCCCTCTCTTTCTCTTTCTCTCCCTCTCTCATTTCCTCCCCCTCCCTCTCCCTCTCCCTCTCCCTCTCTTTCTCTTTCTCTCCCTCTCTCTCCCTCTCCCTCTCTTTCTCTCTCATTTCCTCTCCTAAACAAGCAAAAGAGAGTGATTTAAACCTTAAACAAGCAAAAGAAAGAGAGAGGGAGACTCACCGATGAGACATGGCGAGCGTGGGGCGGCTCCTCTTTGCGATGAAGGCTCCTCCTCTCCTTCGCGAACAACGGCAGCGGTGGCGGCGGCGGCAAGTCTTCTTCCTCTCCTTCTCTCACGACGATCGCTCTCTCCCTCACTCTCGCTCTCAAAACTCACAAGCCGCAAATGCGAAATGAAAACCGCGCTCAGTTTCGACCGCTTTTTTTCCCTGTGGAGCGTCGCTATAGCGACGCTAATAGTGACCCCAATAGCGATGCCGCTATCCGCCGTCGCTAATCGGCATCGCTACTAGCTCAAATCCTTGTAGTGCATCTTGTGGAAGTTCAAAATTACAACTATCCTTGATTCTTATGAGCTTTTGGAGACTGTGTGCTGAGGACTGATGCATTTCATAGCCTATATCTGAGATCCATCTCATTAGAGCTTGATCTGATTTTTGGAGTTCCTTTGGATGTCAAATGTCAAGGGAGGATTAGTGATTGGGGCTAGACAAAGCTCTTGGGATTGGGATCTTATAAACCTTTGATGGTCTCTCCTTAGGGGATTGGTAGTTTGTTCTATATGCATATGACATATTGGAAGATGGGTCAAACTCCAAGCAAGTGTGGAGTGTTAATGTGATGATTCCTTTGAATGCAGATCTTCTACAAGCTTGGAAACAAAAGAATACATATACATTGTGTGCCTTAGTTACAAGCTATTCTAATAGTGTTCTGACTTTGATTCAACATATAACCAAACCGTTAGAGGCTTGGAATGTACTGAGCAGTTAGTATGAAATGTGAAACCAAACAAGGATTCAAAACTTGGAGAATCAACTAGCAGTGGAGAAGTTTGCTGAAGGAGAGACGACTGAAGCTTTCATCGCTTGAATTAAGAATCTGCACGACTAGATGGTTGGTACTTGGATACAGAAGACTAGCGAGGAGCTAGCTTGGAGGTGTCTTTGGATTTGTCCACAAAAGTTTGATGGACTAGTAACTACCCTTAATACATAGGTGAGACCTCAAGCTTTGAGTTTTGAGGAATTTTTGCATTATTGCTGGAGGAGTTGAGGCTAAAAACCCGAAAAGGAAGTGATCCGAGAAAATCACAAAAAGATATTTGTCTAACACTTTGTTAATTTTTTGTACATTTGGAGGTTTGAAATAAAGAAAAGGGTGGGAACAACCTCTTGTGAAAACCAAGAAATCACTGGATGGAAATATTTCATGGACCGGTTTACCAAGGGGGGGTGAAGAGTAAAGATCAATGGAGGAAGATGAAGGGAAAATGTGTAATGTGAAAAGAATTCTCACTACTCTCTCTCCATTATTGCTAGATATGATCTTATTTTATGAAGATTCTCTATATTTTTCTATAGGAGAGCTCTTGGACTCAAGCTATGGGGGGGAGAATGGAGACAACTCACCTATGATGGAACTTGATTAAGTACAAAATTGGTCAAAAAAACATCTAGATGAAGCTTCCACACTGGTGGAACCAGCTTTAGTGGTGTTAATTCCTATTCTATCTTAACCTCCTTCCTAAACACCCTCAAGGCGTATATAAAGAGGCCTTCTTCTTTGTAATTTGCAAGAGAGAGCCAAGAGGCCTTCTTCAGCCCTATTGAGCCTTTCCCATTCTCTCTTAAGAGCTTATTCAGTTCATTCCCTTACTATAGCTTATGTATGCTCTACAGTGTAATAAGCCCATGCTATTGGTGTCCATATTGTATATATTGGTTATGTCTTGAGGGTTCTCCATCTCTTGTGCCCTCTTAAGTTTCATTGATTCATCTATTTTTTGTAGTTCTCTCTCTCTCTATTATAATGAATCCTAGTGAGAGAGCTCCAAACTGCCTTCAAAAGGATCGATTTATTTCAGGTTTGTACCCCTTGCTCAGGGAGAAGGTAAAGATGAAATTTTCAAATACTTTTGAAGATGCTTTGAGAATCACTAGGGAAAAGAATCGAAAGATCTCTACTAAGCCCAAGCTAGCCAAGTAGTTTTGGGAAACAACATCACAACTATGGAGGCCTCTCAAGTTCTCCCAAATGTATCTAATGTACCAGGCCGAGGTCAAGAAGACATGATCCAACAAATAAACAATCTTACTAATCAACTAGAGGGTTTGAGAGTGAATCTTGTGCAAGGTGCAAGAAGACCTATCGAGGGGAATGGTGGGAATCAACCACAAATGTGGCAACAAGCAAGGGAGATGTTGTGTTACAATTGTGGAGAAAATGGACATGGCATGTACAATTGTCCTCACCCTAGAAGATATGATCACCGTACCAGAGGTCCTCAACAACAAGTAAGCCCTCCTCGTACTAGGACTCAAGACCAAGAGCAGTCACAACCTACAATTTTACAACCACCTTATGTTCAAGCTGAAACCCCTGTTGTTCAACCAAATATTAATGTTATAAAAATAGAGGAGGTGGTTAGGGATAGAAGGCTCCAAGAAGAAATAGCGAGAGGTAAGATGAAGGTAGATGTAGTAGAGACCATGCCTATCAAGCGGGTACGTGTCCAAACTGAGGCAAGCAAGGAAGCAATCGATGAGGCAAGTACATCACGGGCACTACAGATGAAGGGAAGAAGAGAAAGGCGAACTAGGTCTAAAATTGATATCTCTGACTTCCCTTTGGGTTCTTGGACACAACCTTATGATCTGATAGCAGATGTGAGCTCTCAAGGGCCAAAAATTACTTGGCCACAACTACTTCATGCCTCTCCAAAGCTATGACAACAATGGTAAAAAATGGTAAGCACAAGGGCAAGGCAATGTAAAATGATTAGTGCAATCAAGGCATATGGTCTCAAAGATATTGTGCCTTTAGTGGAGGCTCAAATCAAAGGTCAAACGGATTCGAAAAACATACATTGATAGTGGAGCAGAGGTTTGTGTCATGACAGAAAAGCTTATGCATCAATTAGGCTTAGAAGTAATGGAATCCTCAACCTTTAGGGCAAAGATGGCCAACAATGATGCGGTCACATGTGTGGGTGTAGTGAAAGCTTTGAGAGTTTCTATTTTTGGAATCACTATAGCAGTGGATATTTATGTGATGCGAGTAAAGGGAGAAGGATATCCCCTCATCCTAAGGAGACCTTGGCTTATGGGGACCGGAGCTAGGCAAGATTGGGCAACAAGGGATCTGGAGTTGAGGCCACGTAAGGTGGGTGGCCACGATTAAAAGATGGTTTAAAACTTGAAGAGTGAGCATCAAGAGAACGTTGAACTAGAAACACCTGCTGATGAGTGTAGCTCAAGTGGATGTTCCTCATCAGTAAAAGAGGAAGAGAGTTCAAGTGGAGAGAGTGATAGCACTCTCAAAGTTATGGGCATCACCTTAAAGGAACCTACCTCATCAGAAGACAACCCAAGAATCTAAGGAGAAGATGTGTGGGATGCTAGCCTAGAGAAGATAATATCCAAGGATATAAAGGATGAAGAAAGGGAGGGTTATGTGAATGTTCTCAAGAAGCATGCATCATTGTTTATTTCTGATTATACTCACATTACAAGTGTCACTGCAATGAAGCATCACATCCAACTCAAAGAAGTAAGTAAATCTGTAGTACAAAGATTGAGAAGACTGGGAGTTGTGCAACAGGATGCGCTGTTGATAGAGGTGAAGAGACTCTTGAATGCAGGATTCATATACCTAGCAGAAGATTCAGAATGGGTCTCCCTAGTAGAATTGAGGCCAAAGAAAAATGGTAAGTAGCAAGTATGCATAGATTACAAGCCACTAAATGCTGCAAAAAAGAGGGATCACTTTCCTCTCCCATTTTGAGATGAAATCTTGAATGAAGTAGCGGGACATGAATGGTATACAGTGTGTGATGGCTACTCTGGCTACTTCCAGATTCGCATTGCAGAGGAGGATCAAAAGAATACCACTTTTATCACACCATGGGGCTGTTTTACCTTTCGGGTCATGCCCTTTGGTCTCACAAATGCTCCAGCAATCTTTCAACGATTCATGAATATGGTCTTCCAACCTTACTTTGGTAAGTCCATAAGGGTTTTCATAGATGACTTTTGTATTTACAACTCAAGGAACATACATCTACACAAGGTTGATGAAGGATTTACTTGCTTCGCTAGGCTGGGTGGACAACTAAATAAGGATAAATGTCACATTGGGGAAAGCAAGGTTACACTACTAGGGCATGTAGTGTCAATTGAAGGAATTGAGGTAGATCCAAAAAATGTAGAAACTTTGCTAGCTCTACCTTCCCCAACCTCCATCAAACAATTAGTCTTCTTCTTGAAAAAGCTAAGAATTTGGGTAGATTTATGCACTTACTCTCTCGGGCCATATATCCCCTGTAGCAACTAACACGCCAAGAAACACTTGTATGGAGTGAGCAAAATGAAGGACATTTTATAGAGATAAAGAAAATGTTGGGTTCACTTCCTATAATCCTCCAGCCTTGTTGGAAAGAAACATTCTTTGTAAACCCTAGCATGGGAGAAGAGGCCATTAGTGCTACTTTCCTACAAAAAGATCCAAAAACATCCTTCATGAGGCCTGTGTATTTTAGTAGCCGCCTCATGAAAGCCTCAAAGAAGGCTTACACCTCCATGGAACAACTAGTGTTGGCCCTCATGTTTGCAGTAACCAAATTTTGGCCATATTTGCTTCCAAAGTGGTTTATGATCATCACTGTGGAGGATATGTTTCCCTATGCACTACAACATATGGAAATCTCTGACAAAATAGGAAAGTGGGTGGTTCGACTTCAAGAGTTTGATTATACAGTGCAGGTTGAAAAAATAACTCGAGCATGCCTGGTTGATATTTTGACAAACAGGTGCTATGAGAAAAATCTCAGGGTGAAAAGAAAGGACCTTCCACCACCCCCATCCATAAAGACTCTTGTAGATGCTTATAGCCTCTACTTTGATGGTGCACACAAGAGAACTAAGGATAAGGCAGCCGCAGGCATTGTTGTCTTCTCTCCTTTAGGAGAGAAAATCTATGGTGAAGGAATCATCTTGGAAGGTGTCCACTCTAACAATGAGATAGAATATCAAGCTTTAATTCATGGTCTTTGTTGGTGTCTTAGTAATTCAATCGAGAGGTTGAATGCTTTTGGAGACTCTATGCTATTGGTAAGGCAAATGCAAGGTACATGGGCATTAAAAAATACAAACCTCTCTAGTAAAATGAGAGAGGCCAAATCTCTTATGAGAAGATTTAGGGAGGCACAAGTACATCATGTGCCAAGAGACCAAAACAAGGATGCCGATCATCTAGCATCATCAAAGCTGAATGAGTCAATGATGGGAGTAGTGGCTATCAAACCTCCACTTCAGCAAGGCAAGGAAGACTTAGAAGATATTCTACACCTCTTAGAGCAAGGAGAAGCTCCCAAACACCTCACTAAGGGAGAAAGATAGTGGCTAGCTCAAAAGGCTACAAGATATCACATGGTAAATGATAGTTTGTATTGTCTTGGTAAGGATGGTGTGCTTAGGAAAGCGCCTTTAAAGTGGAAAATTGAAGAAATCTTAAAAGCTTCCCATGATGATGTGTGTGGAGGCCACTTTGCACACAATATCACAAGTAGAAAGGCATAAGAAGAATCTACCATTGACTCATGGGTGTTGGATAGTGGGGCCTCCCATCACATGACCAACAAGAAAGGTCTATACAGTTCTATGCAGCCTCTACAAGAATCCATCATTGTGACGGTTGGAAATGATGCAAAATGCCTTGTGAGGGCACATGTAATATTTCTTTTTTTGCTGCAAATGGTGAAGTCAAAATTCTTTCAAATGTGTTGTATGTTCCAGAAATTAGGAGAAATCTATTGTTAGTTGCTACCATAACTGATCTTGGTCATGAAGTGAGGTTTAAGAAGACACGTGTAGAAATTCTCGAGAGTGCTCGCAAAGTTGTTGGCAAAGGAGAAAGAAAGAACAACTTGTATAAGCTAAGTGCTCTTATAGCTACCACTGAAGTGGGCACAAGTAAGCTTTGACATGACAGTTTTAGGCACATCAGATTTGCAGTGTTAAAGGAGATGCACAAGCAAGGTATGGTTGCTCACCTACCTACAATGACTGAATTGAAGGAACCAGTGAAGCTTGTATGATGGGCAAGTAACAGAGAAAGGCATTTCCACAGGAAATCAAGAATAGAGCACAAGATCCTCTAGAGTTGGTACGTGCTTACTTGTGCAGTAAGATGCCTACATAGGCCTTGGGGAGATCTTCTTATTTTATGTTGATTGTCAATAGCTATGGTAGGAAGATGTGGGTGTACTTCATTTGTGATAAGGCTCAAGCTTTTGGTAAATTTAAAGAATGGCTAAAACTTATTGAGAATGAAATAGGAAAAAGTGTGAAGAAATTTAGAACAGATGGTGGTGGTGAATTCAACTCAAACGAGTTTGAAAAATTTTGCAAGAGCAAAGGGATCAAGCATCAATTGATGACGCCTCACACACCTCAGCAAAACGGTGTTGTGGAATGCAGGAATTGGACCATTGTGGAGATGGCAAGATGCTTGCTAAAGAGAAAGGGATTGCCTATCCATTTTTGGGCTGAAACTATTGATAATGCAGTCTACATTCTAAATCGGAGCTACACAAAGGCTCTCAAGGAAAAAATACCTCATGAGGCTTATATTGGCAAGAAATCATCTGTCTCACGTTTCAAAATTTTTGGATGTGAATGTTATGCACATGTTTTGGATGAGAAGAGAAACAAGTTTAAACCAAAAAGCAAAAAATGCATCTTCTTGGGTTAAAGTGATGAGCAGAAGGCTTTCAAATTATATGACCAAGAGGCAAAGAAGATCATCGCGAGCTGTGATGCGGTGGAGGAGCCACATAGAGTGGAGGAGGAGAAGGCAAGTTCTTCCACTTTATCATTAAGTGAAGAAGTAGTCCACTATGAACCTGTCCTGAGAGTTATCCCTATCCTTAAGGAGGAGGAAGTATCATCTTTAGATAATGAGGAAAAAGTTCACCAACCTGACATCACCCCATCAAAAAATCCATTGTTGCATTGGGTTAAGTAGCTCTATGACCACAATAATCCAATGCTTATATCCATTGAGGAGAAGGAAGGACCAAGGAGGTCTCAGATAATAGAGGAGCAAAGGAGGGCTTCTACTCACATAGTCAATATGGCCTTGATGTGACTGAGATTATAAGAGAAGTAAAGGAGCTAACTAAGAAGCACTTGTAGATCTAGCATGAAAGGTAGCTATGCAAGCCAAGTATGAGAGCAAAATGAAGAATGACACTTGGGAGCTAGTTGATCAGCTAGCAAAGTAGAAGGTTATTGACACCAAGTGGATCTGGAAGATAAAGTACAAGGCTAATGGTATCTTAGAAAAGTACAAAGCTAGATGGTTGCCCAAGGATTTTCACAGGTTGAAGGGTTTGATTTTCAAGAGTCATTTGCCCCAACTACTAGAATGACCACTATTTGCATAGTCCTTGAAGTGGCTACCCACAAGCAGTGGCGAGTTTACCAAATGGATGTTAAGTCAACATTCTTAAATGGTGACCTCAAGGAGGAGGTGTACTAGCTCACCCACCAGGGTTTGAGTCACCCCATTCTAAGAACAAAGTGTATAAGCTCAAGAAGGCATTGTATGGGCTGAAACAATCCCCAAGAGCATGGTACCTATGGATAGATAAGTTCCTTTTAAGTTTAAACTTCAAAAGATGTGCCTCACATGCTAACTTGTATGTTTACAAGGATTGTGAAAAGTTTGTAGTGATTGTCCTATATGTGGACGACCTTCTTATTATAGGTGACTATGAAGATATGATCAACCAAACTCGAAAGGCTTTGAGGTCTGAGTTTGAAGCGACAGACTTGGGCTTGCTGCACTATTGTTTGGGGATTGAAGTTTGGCAAGAGCCACGAAAGATCTTCATCTCTCAGAAGAAGTATGCATGAGAGATCTTGAAGGCATTTGGCTACACCTATGGAGGTAAATGAAAAGTTATCTGTTGAGGATACATTAGCACTAGCAGACATTGGGAGGTACACGAGGTTGGTTGGTAGTCTACTAATCTACTTGTGTATGTAAACTAGATGTCAATTTTTTTGTTGGTGTTTTGAACAGGTTCTCAAACAAACCTCATGAGAGTCATTGAAAAGCTAGGATACGGGTGCTTAGATACTTGAAGGAAACTCTTGACTATCGTATCACATACAATTTTGAAACTTCTTTTGTGGGGAATTGTGACTCAGATTGGGCAGGAGATAGTGATTCTAGGATGTTGGTTTCTCGTTATTGTTTCTCTTTGGGTTCAGGAATTTTCTCTTGGATTGGTAAGAAACAACCAGCAATGGCATTGAGTAGAGTACAAGGCAACTTGTTTTGCTGCATATAAAGCAATATGGTTGAGAAGGATCTTATGGCATATTGAAGTGTAGGATGAAGAACCAATTGTGCTAAGATGTGACAATCAGAGTTGCATCGCCATTGCCAAAAATCTAATGTTTCATACTACCTGCACCAAATACATAGAGATCTATTATCACTATGTGCGTGATTTGATTGAGGATGGGATAGTGGAACTGGTCTACTGTCCAATAGAGGAGAATGGAGTGGATATCTTTACCAAAGAACTTACAAAGAATCTCTTCAAGTTTATCTTCAAACACTCCGCATTAGGCTGAGGAGATAGTTCACTTGGTGGGTGGACATTGAGGGGGAGTGTTAGATATGCTCAATGCCCCACCCTCATAAGGTGCCACCAATGATCCATGGTGCTCAATGTTGTAAGGCCCCCATTACGAGGAAAAGCCATATGTGAGCCTAAGTATTGGTTAAGTCCTAACTTGTATGTCAGATGAGGTCTATGTGATCGGATGGCAAAAAGGTGACCTTTGTGGGTCTAATCTTTGGGTTAGATGGAGCAATTAAGCTAGTAGCAACTCGAGGCACATTGCATTGAGTTGCATGGTAAGGGAGTTAAAAGGAGCCACTATTTTGGGGTCCGAGATAAAGGGAATATTCTTTGGCCTACTAGGGGAGGCTCATATGGTAAGTTGGTCGACCTAACCACCTTCGGGGGCTATAAGAGCTAAATCCATTCATAGTCATCTATCATCTATCTTTCACCCAGTTAGAGTTGTTCTAGCAAGCCTTAAGCTTTTCACCTATCTTTTTTCTAGATCGTCATCTAAACTTCACAGTGGAAGCACATGAGTGGACAGAGCCATCTTTGTATCAATTGTTTGGAGGTAAAGAATTTACTTATTCTCATATTATCTGTGTACTCTCTATCTCTTTCTCAGATTCTGTTCATTGCACTATGTAATTTTTTAATTTTTTATATATATATATATATATATATATATATATATATATATATGCGAAATTTGTAGCTTGAGTAATCCATTGAGTCAAGATTATAGCAACAATAATCATATCACTAAGACAAAAGTAAACTAATATTTCCACCAATATATGAGCAAATCCCATCATTCTTTGATTCATTGAAAGTAATAGTTGAAGCAAAAATAGAACCAACTCCGATAGGAAACCCCAAATCTATGTGAAAGCTCAACTGCCTACTCAAGGCTATAATTCTAAGAAATAAATGGTAAGACGTGCTTAATAATCCTAGAGCCTTCCAAGGCAACAAGTCCTAGTAGATTACTATCACATCCTAAGTGTATGAGTGGTCAACAAAAATGATATTGAAATCATGATCAACACAAATGATATTGAGATCATGATCATCAAATTAGTTCTAGGATAAATATTGACCATTGGAAATTAATAGAGGCTTGATACATCACGGTTCTCATAAATAGTCAATGTTGCATAGTAGCCCATGCATGATGAAGGAAAACAAGAAAGAGGAAATTGGGAATCCTTACGTAATGCTTCTTGTAAGAACAAAGTTATGAGATGAGTACCATCAATACAAATGATTGCATGTGTAATGGAGATAAGAGCTCTTACCACTTGACAAACATTTGGCCAAATGTGAATTATTAAGGAATTTCCTTGCCAAATATTCTCATCACACCTTGTTATCAGTCATTTCAAGATCCATAATTAGAAGAACAATGTCTTCTTTAGCAAGGAGAGCATGTCAATCCCTAAAACTATTTCTGGAATGGCATCATGCATGTGGCTCCCATGAACAAAACCATATTGATTTTTATGAATCAATTTGCTAATCAATCCCTAAAACCATGTTCAAAATCACTACAAAGATATGCAGGTATAGAAACGGTGCTTTGTGATGCAAAATAGTGGTATCACTATTTGCGTCGCTATTAGCGCCGCAAATGTGATGCTAATAGCAATGGTACTCAGACAAAAAAAATGCGGGCCGAAACCTAAGCTTGTTATTTTGTGTGCATCACGAAAGAGAGAGTGAAAGGGAGAGAGAACATCTTGTATTTGAGAGGGAGAGGGAGAGAAAGAGAGAAAGAGAGAGAAGGAAAGCTTTTCACCGCCGCCATCGGTGTTTGCGAAGAAGAGGAGGAAGTGTACGGAGGGCAAAGAGGAGCTGCCGAACCCTTCTTTGAGCCTTTATGGTGAGTGATTGTTTCTTCTTGATTTTTTTGTGTGTTTTCTATTTCTCTTTTACTTGTTTTTATTAAAATTCGTGTGTATTGAGAGAGCGAGAGGAAATGAGAGAGAAAAAGAGGGAGAGGGAGAGGGAGGGAGAGGAAATAAGAGAGGGAGAGGAAGAGGGAGAGGGAGGGAGAGGAAATAAGAGAGGGAGAGGAAGAGGGAGAGGGAGGGAGGGAGAGGGAGAGGGAGAGGGAGAGGGAGAGGGAGAGGGAGGGAGAGGAAAAAGAGGGAGAAGAAGAGAGAGAAAAATTAACCATAATAGGGAAAGAGAGAAAGAGAGGGAGAGGGAGAGGGAGGGAGAGGAAATGAGAGAGGGAGATGGAGAGGGAGGGAGAGGAAAGAGAGGAAAACATTAAATATAATAGGGAAAGAGAGAAAGAGAGGGAGAGGGAGAGGGAGGGAGAGGAAATGAGAGAAGGAGAGGAAGAGAGTAAAAGAAATGAGAGAGGGAGAGAAAGAGAGAAAAAACATTAAACATAATAGGGAAAGGGAGAAAGAGAGGGAGAGGGAAAGGGAGAGGGAATGAGAGATGGAGAGGAAGAGAGAAAAGGAAGAGGGAGAGGGAGAGGGAGAGGGAGAGGGAGCGAGAGGGAGAGGGAGAGGGAGAGGGAGAGGGAGGGAGAGGAAATGAGAGAGGTAGAGGAAGAGAGAAAAGGAAGTGAGAGAGGGAGAGGGAGAGGAGAGATAAAAAACATTAAACATAATAGAGAAAGAGAGAAAGAGAGGGAGAGGGTGAGGGAGGGAGAGGAAGAGAGAAAAGGAAGTGAGAGAGGGAGAGGAGAGAGAAAAAACATTAAACATAATAGGGAAAGAGAGAAAGAGAGGGAGAGGGAGAGGGAGGGAGAAAACAATAAACATAATAGAGAAACAGAGAAAGAAAGGGAGAGGGAGAGGGAGGGAGAGGTTGTTATTTTCTTGTTTGTAGTAGTAGTAGTTTTTCTTTTCTTTTCTTGTTTATTGTTGTTTAGTTTTCTTGTTTTTTGTCGTCATAGTAGTAGTAGTAGTAGTAGTTTTTTCTTCTTTTTTGTGAGTGAGTGGAGCTCTTTGTAGAAGTTGAGTCATCCTCTTGTAGACTCTCTTGGTCCGCCTCCATGTAGGTGGTGTCAAACATTTGTCATCCTCAAGGATTGATAGGCACAACTTACCTCCATGGATTGTGAGAATCTGGGGCAGCATAGAAGAAAGCTTGCTCACAATGTGTTGGTAATATGTATGGTTCCCATGTTCTCGATAATGGCTTTGAAGAGTCAACTGACCAAAACCTAAAGGGCTTTTGTCTCATTGTGGCTCTAGCCCCTTTTTACTTAGCATGGAACTAGTCAACCTTCAACACAACCCGTTAACATACAAGATTTGCAACATTTTAGAAGGAAGTCTAAAGCAAAGATTGTCAACGTAGTATTGTCGTCAGAAATTACCCTCTTGCAAATACGATAGTGCCAAGCTTATAAATAGCAACTATGGCTCCCAAAAAGCCAAGCTCCTCTTCAATAAGATTTGTGTCTCGTGCACTTGCACATGATTTTTGGCTAAAAGAAGAGATAATGCAAGAATCTTGGGTCTGATTTAGTCGATCAATTCTGTTGACTATGCCCACATATTACTGTACCTGTGTACCTAAAGGTGCAAGAATGAAATATGTTAACTTTAAGTTACATCACTAAGATTACATACAACTCAATATAAGTACATGAAAGAAAGAAATGTTACCTCTCTATCACAACCAAATCCAATCTCTCTTTGCTCGTCATCACTAGTGTCTTCCCCTTCCATGATTCCATCTCTAATACAGTGGGATAAACATGAAAGAATTGAGGGAGGTTCTATCTTGCTAGATTTTTGACCTCCTCGTCTTCTTTGTGCATTGCAAACTACTTCACGGTACTCTTCAACAAATTTTTCCATACACTGTGAGTTGTGAATAACAAATGTGGACAAGTTCATACGTTCCTTGTATAAGACCTTGAAAGGAACACCCTTACCGCATAATACCTCATCTGATAGTGTAGTGGGATCATCCACTGTCCATTTGTGAGGAGCAGCCTCATCAACATGCTCAAGGTACTTGACAAGGTAGTACATGCACTCTCCAACCAACCATCCCTTCGACATTGAGCCCTTTGGTCAGCTCTTGGCAAACAAGCCCCTTCATGACTCTCATGAACCTCTCTACCCAAAACATTCAATGAGACCTAACAACACCTCCAATCTCTATCTCATCCAACAAATAGATTAGTACGTGGACTTGAATGTCAAAAAAAGAAGTAGGTATCTCCTTCTCCATCAGGCAAAGCAAGCTCAATGCATTCCCTTTTCTTTTGCTGATGCCAGGAGGCATATTTCACGGTGGATTCCGTGCCACGGTGGATTCCGTGAGGTTTTACGGTGGATTTCGTAAACTTTGATGATTGGGGCTCATACACAAAGTGGATTCTTTGTGTGAGAAGTTGATGGGGACGCCTATCCTTTTCGGGCGTTTCATTAATTTAGTGTATACATGGGTGATTTCATAGCGGGTGATTCCGCAAAATGCATATTAAATTAATAAACATTTATGAGTTTAGAGTGCGCACTCGTAATAAATCAACTGGTTAGAATTGATACCACTCGTGCGCCCATCAAAATATAAGTGATAACTCGAATACTTGCTATCCTCCAATGAATAACTTTGCAGTTCGGAGTTTCTTCGCAGGAACAGTCCTTCTATGAGTTTTGAACAGAAGTCAGTTTTGACTTCAAGTGACTTGTCTGACTTGCAGAGTTGCAAACTTATATGACTTGTAGAGTACCAGAACTTGCAGAACTTGAGTGACTTAGCAGACTTGCAGGATTTGTAAACTTTGTAGACTTGCAGAACTTATGTGGCTTGTGTGATTGGAAGCTTAAGTGATTTAGCTTATAGCTGATATGGATGAAAATGGCGAATATTAGGGGGGGGCCGTTTTTCAGCCTGCGAAATTCATGCAGACCTCCTCTGATGCTGTTTTTTGATGAATTGAATAATTTAAGCTTTTTAAGCTTAAATTCTGTGCCACGGTGGATTCCGTGAGGTTTTACGGTGGATTCCGTAAACTTTGATGACCGGGGCTCATACACAAAGTGGATTCTTTGTGAGAGAAGTTGATGGGGACGCCTATCCTTTTGGGGCGTTTCATTAATTTAGTGTGTACATGGGTGATTCCATAGCGGGTGATTTCGCAAAATGCATATTAAATTAATAAATGTTTATGAGTTTAGAGTGCGCACTCATAATAAATTAAGGTTAGGATTAATTTCTAACCAATTGATTTATTTATGTAGCTGAAGACTGCTAGGTATTCACTTTTGTCGGTTTAATTGTATTATTTTACTAACGATTGTGAATGCTTCAGTTGATGTGTAGAGATAGCAGCAGTGGCGGAGGAAAGCATTGGAGGATAGCGAGTATTCGAGTTATCACTTATATTTTGATGGGCGCATACCTTAGGCATGGCGCTTATATTTTGTTGCGCCTATTTATTGAGGCGTTGGATATTTGTTTATTATTTTGTATGCGCATGGGCGCATGATTATGATATTTGTATTTGGACATTGTATTGGGTACGCCTGACTCTTTGGGCACCGCCCATTAGCTTTATTTTTATTTTGTGCTAAAGCAAACTCAAAAGCCAAAAGCTTGCTATTTTGTAATTTGAGCTATTATTTGGGCTTGAAGATGATTAATACATAAAATACATGTTTTGTGGAGCACTCACACAAGGCATGGGGGGAGATTGCACCCAATTGGTCTCTTGTTCATGTCGTGCATGCTTTTTACCTTGAGTTTTGTGCAAAAAGTAGAGTTCTTTTGTTCTTGGGAACCTTCCGGCATTCACTACGCAAGCATACAGCATCCGATCTGCGCACCATTTGCACTATTGACAACACATCTATTTTCTTAGATGTGATTCATCTGAAAAAATCTCGGGGGGTTCACTATATATATATTCTCTATATAACGTGCATTCATGGCTTATTTATAAATATCCTAATCTGTGAATTTTTCTTGAATAAAACACAACCCTTTTCTATTCAATCTGTAAGTAACCCCTTTATATGACACCCTTCTGTATGTAAAAAATGGTGTTTTAAAAACCCCTTATTTTGAACTCACGTTATATATACTTATGTTCATGAATGACCCCCTTGAGGAAAAAATAGATGAACATTAAGTGAAATCCCATTCCAAGCATAGATATAGGATGTGCAAAATGTAGACGTGCCTTGCAAGCTTCTCCAAGCAATAGATAACGTCACGAACACCACTCATCAAACAACCATTGATGACAAGAGGGAGGACATGCTGCATACATCTGTTTTATAATATAGTTAGATGCCTTGTCAGGACAACAACGAGCTGTTGACCAAAAAGAGTAAGAGTTACCTTGATGAAATTATGCCGGTCATGTGTTTTTAAGTTGGAAAGACTCGTGTCATCCATAGTAAATATGTTTTGCAATGATGCACCATATCATGTGGGTGTTTGAATAGACCGTATCCGCCAATTGTTGATTGTTGAAATCTCCATGGAGGTTAACACCCATGGTGCATGCGCACACTCTTTTCTTCATGTCTCTTCATTGACTCGATACTAGAAAGCAGGCTTGCATTTTTTCTCCTTTAAGTCATTTCTGGCAGATTGCTCCATGTCCTTGAGAACAATGAGATGTTTCCATAAAGATTGTCCTATGTTCTTAAATATATGCATAGGATCAAGAAGATGACAAATCTTGAGATGCTTCCAATACTCTAGATGAAACCATATAGAGATAGAGGGAGCTCGAGAACTTCGTCCTAGACCACATTCATCGTTTTCCTCACTTACAAGCTCTGACTATGAATTGATGACAGGTCCTTCGGTCCACTTTTGTATCAATCTATGTACTGAAAATCGGCCACTCTCAACCTTTCCATTGACATAGTGAGTGATCTCTGGCAAAAATCATCTATGATAAAGATATATATTCCTATTGAGATGATTACTATACATAGATTTCAATCGATCACCGCATAGGGGACAAGCTTTATAACCCTTGGTTGAACTCCGTGCATCCATAGTAAAACATTTAGCATGAGCATGAAAGATTAAATTAAAACGAAAATACTCCCACATGTGCTACTGAAATCACAATCGAATACCTGAAAAGAATCCATAGCGAGGAAAGTCGTGTATAGTCCATACTAAAATTCCACGAACTTGAAACCTTCTTTTGTCATCTTGTTTTGACACATCAAGCACATCTATGCCTCTCCATAACTCTAGGAGATCATTAATAAGAGGAGCCAAATAAACGTTAAGGTCTTTGACTTGATATTTTCTTGGGATTAGGAGGGAAAAAATAAGGTGTTGTTTCTTAAATCAAATAAATGGTGGAAAGTTGTAGTTCACAAGAACTACTGGCCAAGTTGACCATTTACTTGAATGCATGGAGAAAGGATTCACACCATCCAATCCAACACCCATCTTAATGTGTTGTAGCTCTTGTTCAAATTCTGGTCACTTTGAATGATATGCTTGAAGGCAAGACAATCCGAGGGAATTCACATAATCCCATCTGTACTTACATTCTTTCCTCCTCAATTCACAAGTCTTGCTAACTCTGGGGTCTGAAATATATGTTGTATATGGGGAGCCAATGACAAATATCGAACACCTTGGGAAGGGTCTTTCTGCTTACATCTTTGTAATGTGATGTTTCACATTTTGGGCATCTCTCCTCATTCTCGTATTCACCTCTGTATAAAATACAATCATTGGGACATGCGTGAGTCATGTGTTGTAGTCCAATCCAAGCTTGGTGATCATCTTCTTCACCTGGTCTCTTAACATAGGAAGGAAATTGTTTGTAGGTAAAAAAATTTGTTATAGTAACTTGTAGCATTTCAAGCACACATAACTCTTAGATTTTGCTAAATAAAACACTCTACGTTGACATGGGGGAAATAGCTTACTTTAATAGTGCTAAAACAGATGTGTTACACCAAGCATAACGACTTTGGAGATTCAAGATAAAACACAATATTAATGAGTTTGGGAATCTCCCAAATCCCATTTTTTGAATACCAAAAAGGTGGCAACCAGATAACATGCCCATAAATTTCTTAAAACCATATGATGTGACCTATCATTGGAAAGCACTTAAAAAATGGGAGCTATAGAGCGCTTGATTTGGAGGTATAGTGTTCAAGTTATGACAAATCCAAAGATTTGACCACATGTCCTAAACTTATGGAAAATTTCCATATTTGCCAATATGGTTTTATAAGTAAAATCACACTTAATTGTGATAATTTTCAGCCTTCCTAGATTTGTTGAAGTGCTTCAGCTCTAAGAAAGCTTTCATCCTCACCTACTTCACCTTCTTCAGACCAATCATTAATAAACTCATCCATGTCATCATCGTTGTTGAGGTCTTCGTGTGCTTTTTCAAAATCCTTGAGATAAAGTTTCTTCAGATTGTCATAACTTTTTGGATCACTCTTGCGAAGGAGTCTCATGTACTCATTTGGCATTCGAGAGGCGCCACGAGCGGGTAGACACACATCATTCTCTATATCATAAGTTGAAAGTTGTCACATCATTCTCTATATTCATTATTAATCAAGGAGACAATCTTATTAAACAAAGAGCTCGTTATGATCAAATATACATGTAAAGATTGAGGAAGCTGGAAAAAAAAAAGAACACAATTTATGCTCCATATATAGAGAGTTGAATGAGTATACATAGAAAGGGATGATCCAAGGAAAAGGACCATCCTAAGAGAAGTAAATCATCTAAACTTCAATCCAAATGGGGAGATGCTCTTGTAGGTCTACAAAATCCATAGTTTGCCAATAGTTCATCACCAGCAAGCAATGATCTAATGGCATTGACAAGAATATATCTTGGAACATCTCTACTCATGTATCCTAGTTCATGACCATTTTCACATTCCACAAATGTGCAATTGGTTCTTGCGCTTCTGCTTTGACTGTTATTAATTAGACCTTCTATGTTTCCTTGTGTGTATGGTCTCCCATCTATATAAAGTCTCTATCCTTGAGCATGAGTGATGCCTCTATCTAAACGAGAGGTTGCATTGGAGCACATACCATAAGTGCTCATGCTCAAAGTATACCGCACTAGTTGTTGGTACCATTGACCCCATCCATATATGGGTCCGCAAAAGCACATAAGTGTCACCTTTGAATCGGGTGGAAGTTGTAGGTCTTGTGCAATGAAGAGGCCACGGCCTCCATCTCGAATACTAGAAGGAGCTATCATGTAGCAAGCGCCCCAAAAGCTAAAATTCTCTCCATCTCTAGGAAGTGATTCTCCTTTACCATCCTCCATAGAGCCTCTGATCGTACATCCATACAAGAGATTGTAGATGATTAGGCAATGCATAATCGCAAGACCTCTCACTCTCAAGGCAAGGAGGTGCTGGATTGCCTGACCAAGCCATGTACGAAAATAACAAGTATCTCGGTCATAGATGCCATCTTCACCATCAAATGAAGTTGCATATTCCTACATGTGTAATGTGATGATTACTAATATGTACCTTCGACAAAAATGAAAATAATGTAAATAGGATGTAAAGAACACTAACCATAGGCCGATGTCATTGTGCTTGCGCTGGTGTATGAATAAAAACACCATATTCTGACTCATGGGAATGACACTAAAGTCATAGCCTCTAATACAAGCCTCGACATCTATCACACCAACACAGAATTTACTCCTCCTCCTAATAAGATGAATACTTTGATTCACGTGAAGGAGAACTCTCTAAAATTACGAATGCCGCATGACCACCATGAGTGTAATGAAGAGGTGCTGGTATATGAGAGGAATCTGAATATGCATAAATAGAGATAAAAGAGATAAAACTTGGTATAGTTGATCTCTTTTATTCATTGATTCACAAATAGAGCGTGTGTGCTAGTGTGAGAAATATAAAATCAAAATAGTATATTGAAACTATTTCTTAAAACACAACCAAGAGGTATGCATATGATCCCTACAACAAGAGGCCTATTGGATTTCTTGAGGAGTCTTGGACATACCGGAGTATTGTTTACGAGAGTGACATTTCCATAGCAAAGAGTATGTTTTTAAATTGCTTTATTGAAATATTTTGACTTCAAAATTCCTATAGAGTTAAAATTATATTATATAATTTTTCCTTTGATTTCAATGAACTGATATAGGAGGGAGCAGCAGCTAGAGTCTCAAGCGGACATACATCTCACCTACGTCACATGGGGAGAGATGGTTTTATTGCTACTTTTGCAAGTATATGCCATAGTTTTTTTTTTAAAATGTAATTAGAAGCATAGAAAAAAGAAAAATAACCAAAATAATTTTACTTTGGATTTTGTTTTTAACAGACCAACGATTGTCCCCCGACGGCAGCAAAGATTTAGACAGCAACTTTTGAGGGGTATAGAGCCCTTCAGAGGAGGCTTACTCTAGCACGCCCTTTTGAGAGTATCCATTCTATTACTTTTAGATGTTTTTTCAAGTATTTTTGAATAGTTCAATTTGTTAATTGTGTCAATACTTGATCTTTATTGATACAAGAGATTCATGGTGAGACCGATATGGATGTTGTCACCCGAGAGCAGGTGGAGGGTCGGAGGATAGATGAGTAGCGAACTCGAGCTGTTGCGGCGCAAGTATCTTTGGAGCCATCGAGGCCCCATGGAGATGTAGAGAGCACATCAGATAGCTCATCGGATCTCGATCTCCCCTCTCCCAGTCTTTTCCACATACTTGATTAGACTCGTGTAACACATTCCATGACATACCCATGACATTGTATATATATTGATTTATATATATCTAATTAGTTTTGGTCTTCTGAATCATTTCATATTTGATAAAGTGTTTTTAAAATTTTGTGAATCATCTCATGTTTGATAAAATGCTTTTTTAAAAAGCCCTTATCAGTAGAGAAAAAAGAAAGTACGTACCATGATCCATGTTGTGTCTTGCATAAGTGATCGATGTCTGTGTCATTCTGTATGAGAGCAGGTCTATTTTATACTCAACATTGTGTTTGCATGCGAGAGAGAGAGAGAGAGAGAGGGAGGCAGAGAGAGAGAGAGAGTGTGTGTGTGTGTGTGTGTAAGTGAGACAGAGTGAGAGTGTAACGTGTCCTCTCCTCCGCTTGTGGGACATGACTTAGCAGCCCATCGGGAAGAGAGTCTAGAAAGTGCTGCCTGCCACTCGCAAGGAATGTCATAGGGTTTGCGATCTAGGTCTTCCCGAGTCTGCCCCGAGTGGAAGTGTCCGGCTGTTCCTACTTAGGATTGACGTGAAGTCAGGGTTTCTTTCCTAACGGAAAATTCTATAGGAAGTAGCTAGTGTTGAGCTCCAGATGACCCACTTTGCATAGGAACAACAGAGTCGAAGCGGATTCATGCTGCACTTGGTTCATGGAGAATGGGAAACGAAAGGGATGCGAAGCTCAACCTCTCTACCATAAGGCATAGTCCAATTCCTTTCCCCTAAAATAGCGTAAATCAGGATTCTAACTCTATTGATGCGAGGTCTTCATAGTCTCGTTATATCGTGTTTTGAGAAAAGTTCCCAGCTAACCTGGACCACCCTTCCGTAGAACGGACCCAAGTCACATCTACCACACTTTTCTCAGTTTTCTTAGTTATCTAATTACCTACCACATTACATTTGACATGCAAAAGCAGCTTCCTTAATTCATCAATTTAATCACTGGTTCCTTCATGTAACTTAGGCACTGACACAAAGACAATGTCAAGCAAGTTTCTTTTTCTCAAACATATGTTCTTTATTTATCATAATCTAGGAGTACATCAAGTATCATGCCCGAAGGCTATCCCGGCAATCTATAGGATTGTTGCTCCAAGTTTCACCTGTAGACTAGTACACAGGCCTCGAGATCCTATCTTGAGTCATGTCGATCTCTTGTGTGAGATCCGGAGGTAAGGAATTTACAGCCAGAGCCTCCCCTAGTACCCAAGCGTCCTCCTGCTCCAAGCAGCACCCATGGAGAGACCTCTCGTGGTGGGTTAGGTCCATATACCCGGCATGGCTAACAACCCCCTTGGATAGGGCCAGGCAGACAGTCGGAGGTAATTGTTCTTGCCTCTCCCTCCATGCTTCTAACCTGAAGCATTAAGTTTTTTTCTTAGAATTAGTTCCTTGAGCAAAGGAGTACAAATAATGTACCTAAGTGTAAAATCACGAACATTTCGGAGGCTGTTTGTACGACCAACTGCTAAGGTGTGACTCCTTTTTCTCGGATTCTCCCAGCATCCAATCCTGGATCATTCGCAGCTTGGCGAGATCCCAATAATCTCAAACAAGATCATGCAAGCAAATGTTCTTGGTAAGTTAACTTATTTTAATTTGCTTTTCCCCTTGGGTTTTACCTTATGGTATCTTAACCCTAACTCAAAGCATTAACTGGTCAACCAAGGCAACGGACATGCTTTGTTTGCAACCCAACCAAGGGCCTTTTATTCTTCCAGTTCATTACTTATCTCCCTCCAACCAAGTTCAGTTAACACACTTGGCAACGCAAGACTCTTCATCTAGGCCTTCAGGATACAGTCTAGATGTATGCGTCCCTTCCATCCCTCTTAGTGCGGTACTATGCAGAATTTTCCAATCAAACCTACCCATCATGCACATGGTGCGTTTAATATATTAGTACATCCTAAACGACCTTTAACTCTTTTCATACCTCGCAAAGAATACTTAATCCTAGTGCACCGGATCTCTTGTGACTTGCGTATATGGAAGTCTAGGTTTCTATCCATCGGTACAATTGCATCCTATGAACAGAAACCAACATTTCATGTGTTTATTTCAATCATGATCTTGAAGCATGAATTCTAGATGACTATTCATGCACCGAACTGGTTTAAAAACTATTATTTTATGTGAAATAATGTAAAAAACTTATCATTCTATGTGTGTAAAAGCTATCATTCTATGCATATAAACTTATGCGAACTCCATGCTCTACCATCTCATTCATGCAACCTATCGCTTGGAGTAAAAAAAAGTCCTAAGGCTTGTTCTTGTTCCATGCATGTAACTACCCCTTTATTTCTTCTTCTAGAAATAATAGAGAATATGCTTAACCAACATTAATTATAAAACCTAGAATATCAAAAGAACTAGGGTTTGATTTGTGATCGTAGGGGCATTTGTTGCGTTGGTCGCTCCGCTCGTCTCTCCCTCATTACCCGGTACCATTGGTAGCTTTGGCACTTACACTTCCCGTAACACTCTTTTTGGGAGCCATTTACCACACGGAGTTTGGATAGTCTTGACCTTAACAAACCTTGAATTTGGAAGGCTTGGGAAAGGAAAGGTCGTGAGTAAGGTGACCTTCGCTGATGAGGGAGTGGCTTGAAGAGTGGCTTCACGAACCTCCTCAAACACGGCCCTCGACACCTTCTCTACTCACCAACTCTCTCTCTCTCTCTAGCATGTCATATACCCCCCCTTAAAAATTTTTTAAAACTTTAATGCAAATTTTTTATCCCTCTCTCTCTCCCCGCCGACAGCACGTCGGGGAGAGAGAGGCAGTGAAGTGTGTGCTCAGGGGGGCATGCAGCCCCCCAGGTAGGAGGGGTGGTGGCCATCTTTCCCCCCCCTCCACCATATAAGGGAGGTTCCCCCTCCCTCCGTCGAACAGCACTCCCCTCCCTGCGTCGAATGACAGATCCTCCCCCCCCCCTCATGGTTCGTTACCTTCCCCCCTCTATTGTGGACTGCAGCAACCCCCTCGGGCTTCGTCAAGAACCTCCCCCCTCCTCATCGTCAGGTGGAAATCCCCCCTTGCTCGTTCGTCAGGCAAAGACACCCCCAATGAACACAGAGAGAGAGAGAGAGAGAGAGAGAGAGAGAGAGAGAGAGAGAGAGAGAGATGGTGAGTAGAGAAGGTGAAGAAGAAGAAGAGGAAGAAGGAGAGAAGAGAGAAGGAGAAGAAGAAGAGAAGAAGAAGAAGAAGAAGAGGAAGAAGGAGGGAGAGAGGGAAGGAGAAGAAGAGAGAGAGAGAAGAAGAGAAGGAGAGAGAGAGAGAGAGAAGTAGAAGAAGAGAAAAAGAATAAGAAGAGGAAGAAGAGAGAGAGAGAGAAGAAGAGAAGGAGAAGAAGAAGAGAATAAGAAGAAGAATAGGGAAAGAGAGTAGAAGGAGAGAAGAAAAGAAGAAGAAGAGGGGGAGAGAGAGAAGAAGAAGAGGAGGAGAGAGAGAGAGAGAGAGAGAGTTGGTGAGTAGAGAAGGTGTCGAGGGCCATGTTTGAGGAGTCGTGTTCGTGAAGCCACTCTTTAAGCCACCCCCTCATCGGCGAAGGTCACCTTACTCACAACCTTTCCTTTCCCAAGCCTTCCAACTTGAAGGTCCGTTAAGGTCAGGACTATCCAAACTCCGTGTGCACTACAACAAAAAGGCCTCATAGATGCACATTTAGACGGGATTTTTGAATATAGAGAGATTCTTACGGGCGCATCTATCCCCCTGTCTATTTGCGCGTCTACCATTTCGCGTCTATAATCGCATGTATCAATGAATTTACACGCACAAATAGACGCGCAATAGACGCACATATACACGTGCATATAGACACGCTGGTAGACGCGCTTTTACAAGCACTGATAGACGCAAACAGAAAAAAAAAATATATGTAATTTCTTTTTTAAAATTGAATTATGAAGCGCGTGTATAAGCGTGTATAGTCTGCATTATAGACGCGCGTATAAACGTGAATTATCTGCAATTTAGATGCGCGGATAGATGCGCAAAACAGAACTGGAAAAAAAAACCAGAAAGCATGTGGTTGCAAAGCTCTCTGGTAAATTTTTTCCCCCTCCCATATATCAGATTGTGCATTTGGGAAAAAGACAATGTATCTTACGGGCACAAGAATTGAAAATAAAAGTCCATGTATTCATTATATATCAAAAGCATTTACAAGGGAAGTTTAAGTGCTTGCGACCTAAAGCGTGGCCGCAAGCAATAGACTCAAAGAGATATCATACATATACAAGAAAAGAAGGCCTCATGAGGAGGTATGGTGCTCCTCTACGAATTTGAAGAGGAAACATCTTCGCTAGTACCACCATGGCTACTAGCGTCGCTATCCCCCTCCTCGCTATGCTCCATATCCGGGTTCGCCTACACACACAAAAGATCAGGGTTGCTTACATAGACAAGGTGGAGAAAAAGTTATAATTAGCTATACTTTTAATAGGAAATTAAGAAAAACATACCTCCTCTGGCTGTCGAATCCTCATGGCCCGGTTGTATTGATCCTCAGTGTGATGAGACTCTCCTTATAGAAGTGAAGCCATGTTGCTGCGCGGTTATGACCTCGGTGGTAACCTACCTCTCTAGGAGTAGGTGTCCTACCAACGATGGTAGTCTACAAAACATTTAGATATATAAAATATATATTAGAATAAAATATATAAAGAATTGAAAGAAATATAAATTTAAAAAAACTAGAAATCAAAATATACTTACAAACTCTGCCTCCCACGACTCTCTGCAGCCTGATCTGTAATGCGACGATTCCATTGTTTCCATTTTGGATCCGTCGTGCCTCTGCGTGCTGGCGACTCTTCACTTTCTCTGCTACTTTCTTCTTGGCTTTCTTCCACTCTATGCGGTGGCACATAGGTGGTTGGCTATAGGTTCCATGCCCCTCCTCTAGCCTCTGCAGTGAGTCCCTGGCCCATGTCATGAGGTGGGATCTTTTGTTGTGAAGCATATCCCTCACTTTTGTGCGTCCCCAATCATCTGAGAATCGCTGACCCTCAGGATTTGGGTACCTCCTATGGACTGCCCTCAACACCTCCTGCCACAAGCCGCTTTTCTGATTTTTGAAGGCAATGAAACAATCTTTATACGTTGCATGCACGACGCTCCTCATGTACACCATTACATCCCTTCTCTCATCATCATGAAAGATGCCACCAGCATCTGTAACTCTATAGTACTGGCGTACAACCTCCTCTACGTAATCTACTAGTGAGGGTGATCACTCGCCACCTCCTAGGCAACCCCCACACAAGCCTCGTCTACCCCCTCGACTCTCCCTCCTCCCTCTCTGTCGACTACCCTCTGCCTCGCTGGACGCACGAGCTTCTGCAAATGCACGTGCTTCTATAGATGCTTGTGCTTCAGTCGATCCACGTGGAGCACATGGAGTACTTGCATATGGTGTACATGCATATGCAGTACCTGCATGTGGAGTATCTGCCTGTGGAGTCTGGGAAGTAGTGCCAGGCAAAGACGTTAGAGGCGTCCCAAACATGACACTGAACACCTCGTTTGCTGAAAAGCACAGCCTAAGGGAAGCATGGCTGAGGGTTGGTTAGTGCAATCGTCTCTTGTTTATATCTCTGAATATCTTGCTAAAGTGGATCCCTCTCAACCACAACTATGGAAAGATGATGAAGACTTGAGGATGACCTCTATAGTACCTCAAGGAAAAGGAATGAGTAAAGTTCTAACAAAAGAAGACCTTCGTAAGTTAAATAGTTTTTGTGTGCTCAATAGTGATGTAATGAGCAAATGGGTAACACTATATAATGAAGCAAGGGCAAGAAGAAAAAGAGAAAGATAAGAATTTCACACTAGATATGGACGTAATGTCTCATTTCCAGATCATCTAAATGCGCTCCCACGTCATATTGATATAGATTGGTTACATGAGGAAATGGAGAGAATGGAAAAAGAGGAGGAAATTGATATATCTCAAAAAGAGTGGGAATACGCACGAGGTTGCTTATCAAAGGTAAGACATACTATCAATTAATTTGTTTCTATAAGTTTTATTTTATATAAATAATTGACATGTTTGATCTTTTATCTTTTACTACTAGTGTACATTATTCAATGCACTTTGGTGTGAGGGTAAACATCTTCGAACTCAACGTATAGATAAAAAGAGAAATACCCAAGATTGTGGTATCCTTGCTCACTTCGAGAATGCCAATGGTACCATGGAAGGTTATTGTGGCTTGTTCCAAGATATTCTGAAGCTTGACTTCAGACGATTCTTTATATATGTATTGGATGTGAAGTGGTTTAAAGAAGTGGTAACAAATGGTGAGCATTGCACAATCAGACGTCATCCAAATGGTTTTATCCAAGTGGTTTTGTAATCATTGACTCTACAAAATTTCATCAAAACAAGAATGACATATTAGTACTACCTCAACAATGCGAGCAGGTATATATGCAAAGGCTAATTTTTGTATATGTATACATGTGATACATATACACAATATAATAAGTACTTAAGTTTTTTTCTTTTATTTTTCAAATACAGGTTGTGTATCATCCAATGGTAAACAATAATCGATGGTGGTATGTCATCCCTATATCTAATCGTTCAAAACCAATATATGGTAATATTACCAACATGGAGATAGTAGATGACAATCCAACAATTAATGATGATGTGCATGATGACACCATAATGGATGATATGTGTGATAAAGTACAAGATGAACCTCGCGAGGATGTTCAAGGAAACGCAAAAGAAGACAATAATGTGATTGTCGATGATATTGATGAAGTTATTGAGCAATATGGCAACACATCTGATAATGGGATAGACTTATTTGTTTCGTTACCTCTTGGTAACATAGACCTAGAAGTAGATAGTTTAGCAAGGGCTAATCTCATTGAAGATGAGATGGATCATTCACTGTAACATACTTAATTTGCTTATTGATTCAATGTGTATTCCTAATTCTATGGTTTTTATCATGTGTACACGTGCATACTCAAGAATCAATAGTCAAGTTTAAAGCTAAATTGAATTTTCCATAATAAAAATGAAGTATCTTTTATCATCTTCAAGTACGTAGAGAAATTACGAGATACATATTGCAATGCTTGCTACTAATTTAAGGTTTCTGTCACTTACCGCTAGTTACTTATATCAGGCTTGTCAACTGGAGGAACTGCCATTCATTAGAGAGCAATGAAAAAGTAATTATTAACTCTATTTTTTTAATTCAATGATTCAATGTGTATTCTTAACTCTATGGTTTTTATCATGCGCACATGTGCATGCTCAAGTATCAATTTCAGGTGGTTAAATAATTATTAACTTTGGTTTTTTAATTATGTAAATTGCCAATTTTAGGTGGTTAAATAACTCTGCGTCTGCTGACGTGTCTATATTAGCGTCTATTTGCGCGGATATATAGACGCAAAATTTGCATCTATTTACACACACTTATAGACACTGTGATAGAGCGCCCGACTTTGCGCGTCTATGCCTCGTTTCTATTGTAGTGGTGGTAAATGGCTCCCAAAAAGAGCATTGCGGAAGGTGTAAGTGCTAGAGCTACCAATGGTACCGGTAATGCGGGAGATGTGAGCAGAGTGACCAACGCAACAAATGCCCCTACGATCACGAATCAAACCCAGGTTCTTTTGATATTCTAGGTTTTATAATTAATGTTGGTTAAGCATATTTCGTATTATTTCTAGAAGAAGAAATAAAGGGGTAGTTACATGCATGGAACAAGAACGAGCCTTAGGGCTTTTTTTTACTCCAAGCGATAGGTTGTATGCATGAAATGGTAGAGCATGGAGTTCGCATAAGTTTATATGCATAGAATGATAGCTTTTACATACACAGAATGATAAGGTTTTCACATTATTTTACATAAAATAATAGTTTTTAAACTAGTTCGGTGCATGAATTATCATCTAGAATTCATGCTTTGAGATCATGATTGAAATAAACACATGAAATGTCGTTCGTAGGATGCAATTATACCGATGGATAGAAACCTAGACTTCCATAGATGCAAGTCACAAGAGATCCGGTGCACTAGGATTAAGTATTCGTTACCAGGTATGAAAAGAGTTAAAGGTCGTTTAGGATGTACTAATATATTAAACGCACCATGTGCATGATGGGTAGGTTTGATTGGAAAATTCTGCATAGTACCGCATTAAGAGGGATGGAAGGGACGTATGCATCTAGACTGTATCTTGAAGGCCTAGATGAAGAGTCTTGCGTTGCCAAGTGTGTTAACTGAACTTGGTTGGAGGGAGATAAGTAATGAACTGGAAGAATAAAAGGCCCTTGGTTGGGTTGCGAACAAAGCATATTCGTTGCCTTGGTTGACTAGTTAATGCTTTGAGTTAGGGTTAAGATACCATAAGGTAAAACCCAAGGGAAAAAGCAAGTCAAAATAAGTTAACTTACCAATAACATTTGCTTGCATGATCTTTTTTGAGATTATTGGGATCTCGCCAAGCTGCGAACGATCCAGGATTGGATGCTGGGAGCATCCGGGAAAAAGGAGTCACACCTTAGCAGTTGGTCCTACAAACGGCCTCCGAAATATTCGTGATTGTACACTTAGGTACATTATTTGTACTCCTTTTCTCAAGGAACTAATTCAAGGAAAAAAACTTAATGCTTCAGGTTAGAAGCCTGGAGGAAGAGGCAGGAACAATTACCTCCAACTGTCTGCCTGGACCTATCCAAGGGGGTTGTTAGCCGCGCCGGGTATATGGACCTAACCTGCCATGAGAGGTCTCTCCGTGGGTGCTGCTTGGAGCGGGAGGATGCTTGGGTACCAGGGGAGGCGTTGGCTATAAATTCCTTACCTCCGGATCCCACACAAGAGATCGACATGACTCAAGATAGGATCTCGAGGCCCGTGTACTAGTCTACGGGCGAAACTTGAGCAAGAATCCTATAGATTGCTGGGATAGCCTTCGAGCATGATAATTGATGTACTCTGGGATTATGATAAATAAAAAACATATATTTGAGAAAAAGAAACTTGCTTGATATTGTTTTTGTGTCACTGTCTAAGTTACATGAAGGAACGAGTGATTAAATTGATGAATTAAGGAAGCTGCTTTTGCATGTCAAATGTAATGTGGTAGGTAATTAGATAACTAAGAAAACTGAGGAAAGTGCGGTGGATGTGACTTGGGTCTGTCCTATGTAAGGGTGGTCCCGGTAAGCTGGGAACTTTTCTCAAAAGACGATATAACGAGACTATGAAGACCTAGCATCAGTAGAGTTAGAATCCTGATTTACGTTGTTTTAGGGGAAAGGAATGGGACTATGCCTTATGGTAGAGAGGTTGAGCTTCGCATCCCTTTCATTTCCCATTCTCCATGAACCAAGTGCAGCTTGAATCCGCTTTGACTCTATTGTTCCTACGCAAAGTGGGTCATCTGGAGCTCGACACTAGCTACTTCCTATAGACTTTTCCGTTAGGAAAGGAACTCTGACTTTAGGTCAATCCTAAGTGGGAACGGCCGGACAATTCCACTCGGGGCAGACTCGAGAAAACCTAGATTGCAAACCCTATGACATGCCTTGCGAGTGCCAGGTGGCGCTTTCTAGACTCTCTTCTCGATGGGTTGCTAAGACATGTCCCACAAGCGGATGAGCGGACACGTTACACTCTCACTCTCTCTCTCTCACACACACACACTCTTTCTCTCTCTCCCTCCCTCTCTCTCTCTCTCTCTCTCTCACACGCAAACACAATCTTGAGTATAAAATAGACCTGCTCTCATACAAAATGACATAGACATCGATCACTTATGCAAGACACAACATGGATCATGGTACGTACTTTCTTTTTTCTCTACTGATAAGGGCTTTTTAAAAAAGTATTTTATCAAACATGAGACGATTCACAAAATTTTAAAAACACATTATCAAATATGAAATGATTCAGAAGACCAAAACTAATTAGATATATATAAATCAATATATATACAATGTCATGGGTATATCATGGAATGTGTTACACGAGTCTGATTAAGTATGTGGAAAAGAGTGGGAGAGGGGAGATAGTGATCCGATGAGCTATCTGATGTGCTCTCTACATCTCCATGGGGCCTCGATGGCTCCAAAGATACTTGCACCGCAGCAGCTCCAGTTCGCTACTCATCTATCCTCCGGTCCTCCAACTCCTCTCGGGTGACAACATCCATATCGGTCTCACCATGGATCTCTTGTATCAATAAAGATCAAGTATTGACACAATTAACAAATTGAACTATTCAAAAATACTTGAAAAAACATCTAAAAGTAATAGAATGGATACTCACAAAAGTTAACTTACCAAGCAAGTCAAAATAAGTTAACTTACCAAGAATATTTGCTTGCATGATCTTTTTTGAGATTATTGGGATCTTGCCAAGCCGCGAACAATCCAGGATCGGATGCTGGGAGCATCCAAGAAAAAGGAGTCACCCTTAGTAGTTGGTCGTATAAACGGCCTCCGAAATATTCGTGATTGTACACTTAGGTACATTATTTTTACTCCTTTTCTCAAGGAACTAATTCAAGGAAAAACACTTAATGCTTCACGTTAGAAGCCTGGAGGGAGAGGCAGGAACAGCTACCTCCGACTGTATGCCTCGCCCTATCAAAGGGGGTTGTTAGCCACGTGGAATATGTGGACCTAATCGGCCGCAAAAGGTCTCTCCGTGGGTGCTGCTTGGAGTGGGAGGACACTTGGGTGCTAGGGGAGGCTCTCGCTGTAAATTCCTGGCCTCCGGATCTCGCACATTAGGGAAGTTTTGAGGTCTCAAAAATGCCCTGTAAGAGATCCTAGAGAGAGAAAAAAATTTACGAAATAAAATCATTTTATACAATTTTTAAAAGGTTTATATTTTGATAAGTTAAAATATCAAAATTCGTTAATAAGTCATTGTCGTGATATTCTCGTGGTCACATCAAACCTAGAAATCTAGGTCGCCATAAAGTTGGCAAGGTTGTCATAATGAAGATCTTACCTCTCCTCATTAAAGTGAAAAGTAATATTCAATTTGAATTTTGGTGGATACTCGATTGCCTCCCTCCATCGTTTCTCCATTGTTTCTCTCTTCTTTTTTTCTCCTCCTTATTAGTCTCTTCTTTGTTTTCGTTCTTGCTTCTAATCATATCCTTAGCTATGGATCAATCACCCAATGATCTCTATAACTCAGCTATGGATCAATCATCTAATGATCTCTGTAGCTCTCATAAAACACCTCTCTATCATCTTCATATTGAGTTGGACAATGAGTATGAACCAATAAGAAAGAGAACAAAATTTATCACGGTTACAGAGTCTATGAAACATATACTAAGGTTTGAAGGAAAGAAGAATATTGATCTTTGGTTAGATGGAAAGCTATATCCCAAAGATCCTAGCAGAAATAGCACTCCTCCTTTCTATAATATCTCGTCATTAATGAGGTTTATTGGTGATGGCTACAATGGATTTTTAGGTTATACACTTAATCTTGTTGTAGAAAAGGATATCCTTGGACTAGAGAATCATCTTTTGATGAAACACAATATAGAGTTGTTGCAGAAGCTAGAGGATTGTCAACAAAAAATTCATTCATTGGAAAAGCGTATCAAAGCTTATCAATAAAAGCAAACTTTATTAGGCCTTCGAAATCGACAAAGAGCTCTTAAAAATATTGAGAATCTCAAACGAGGAGGAGGAGGCTGTGGTAAAAGAATCCAAGCAGCAAGGTATATTTTTTTCCACTTGAAAAATCTTAAATATGGCTTTATTTAAACTACTTGCATTGATTTGTGATGTTAATTTTGCTTAGATCTCTTCTACAACCAAATGCAAGTGAAAGATATTCTTTAAAAGCAGCTCAGTTTTATTATCATCTTCTTCCTTCAGTAGTTTCAAAGGATATTTTGGAGAAGAAGAAATTTAAAAAGGCAAAGAAACAATGCTTGGAGTCATTTGTAAAGGATCATTCTTTGGATTCTGAGTTAGTACAGAAGACAGTGGATAGTATTGGTATCAGTCGAGATGCTTGTATGCAACTTTTTCAGCTTTTACAATCAAATATGAAGCAAGGAAAGGTACACAATTGCACACTTCCAAAACCATTTGTGGTTAGGACTATCAGACATAGAGTTAATAACAAAGTGATGGAGATTCTAGGTGAGCCTTTTCATATTAAGGCTAGCTTCAAGGGCAAGAAAAAGGAGGTTACATTCAATGAATTTAACAATATTTTCCTTGACTTGCCCACCCTACAATGATTAATGATCAAATTTTATGACTTGTCAGTAGCAGAGGCACAGGGAGTGGCTAGATTTGTGATTAAACTTGATGAAAGTGAGATTCTGAAATGTAAAAACTTGGAGAGAATCTCTATCAGCTTGATGAATAGAGCACTTTCGTCAAGTCATTGCAATCACTCAACATCATTTAGTGTTCAATCTGAATATAACATTTGGTGGCTAGGAGCATTTGAGGTAGATACTGAGAATTTTGATATACTATATTGGGTTTTTCATTAAACATCAATACCTAATGTTATTCAAAGGCAACAAGCAGGAGAAGAGCTATTTGTTGAAGGATTTGGGAACTATAGGATTGAGTGGCACATAGCTGGTGACCTAAAGACACTCAAATGTATGTATAATGTATCAAAGGGAGCTAACTCGAGATCTCCTTGCTTATACTGCATGTCACCAGCTGCAGAGTTAAACTCAAGCAATTGGAATAGAGCTCCCTCTAGGCACAATAAGGATCCACAGTTTAAACTAGTCTTGGACATTCCTTTAGCGAAGGCCCATATTTTTACACTTCATGCACTTTGCAGGATAATTAAAAAGCTTGTTCATCTCTATATAGGATTTGCATGGAAGTTGAAGCCATTATCAACTAGAACAGATGCTATAACAAAGGTTGAAAAAGTTCTCTCTGCAATTGGTTTGCATGGTGGCAATGTTGTTATTGAACCAGATCTTCAAAAGTCTATGGATGGTAATTGTGTCCCAAAAAAACCATCTATTGGTGGAGTGAAGGCTAGAAGGTTTCTAGGCTTTCCTGGGAGACTTGGCAAGATAAACTCAAGAAATGGTGCCTCAACTATTAAATTTAATCAGTGGAAATCCCTACATAATGCAGTTAAGGATCACACTGATAATGGACAAGCTCGAAATAGAAAAGCTAAAGTTTGGGAAACACTAGACAAAGTGTTTTTTTATTGTGATAAGACTGAATGGAATGATGATGATCTCAAAGACTTTAAAAACCAATTGAACCTTTTCAAAAAGGCGATGACAGAAGCTTGGGGTGATCAACATTTACTCACTATATGGTAAGAAGTTTGTATATGTTTGTTTCCTCATTGTCGAACTCATATAATGTTTTTAATAACTTTCTTTATTTGTTGACTATGCAGCATATTCTATACAACCATGCTCCATACTTTATTAAACAATATGGATCTCTATCTATCTGGTCAACCCAAGGTATGGAAAAATCACGTTATCGAGCAAGAACAAAATATTTCAGACACACAAGACATGGAGGTGGAAGACACAAAGCCAACAGTTTATTAGAGGTCTTTCAATGGTTCTATCGACAAACTTGGCATAAATTCAAGCTTAAAGATACAACCACATCAAGCAATACATCATCTTTAGCAAGGACTATACAAATTGTTATCCAAAGAAAAAAAGATAGATATTTAAATTCTTGCGCAAAGCAAAGATTTACAGACTGGTTACAAACCAAACAAAGAGTTGGGAAAAGATGGGTTTCAAGAAACCCTTAATCTTTGGCATCTTCTAGTCTGATTGTGTTGCAGAAGAGTCCTTAGTTTCAGGCACCTCAACAGGGCCTTCAGAGGAGTCCTTGGTTTCAGGTAGCTCGACAAGGCCTCTAGAGGAATCTTTTGTTTCATCCCACTCAATAAGACCTCTGTATTTCAAAAACTCTTGTTTGCGATAGCCTAGAAGAAGCTTCAAATTCTTACTATCTCCTACATAAGAGAGCAAATAGGAGCCAAGAACTCCAAAATATCGAGCTCTAGATCCACTATATCCAGGCATGAAGCCAAAAACTTTTATGGCTTCTTCCTTCTCCACCAAAATGATCTTGTCCAAACCTCTGCTGAAAACTTGAGATCCAATTACCTTTGAGATAGCTCTCAAAGCCATCATTGGTAGACTTGGAGAGCTTGACAATCTACTATGATATATTACAATTCTTTAATTGTTTAAGTTTCCAATATAATGGCCAAGGCTTTGATTTTTTCCAAGCTTCATTGGCCTAGAGGCCTTGGCCCTTCCAAGAAAGTTGTCCAGATCTTCAATCTCAATCTATAGAACAAACCACAACAGTACAAGATATAAGATATTTATCTATAATGCATAATAAAGTCTAACATAAACTCAATGGGTAACTTCGAATTATATTTCATACCTTAGGGTGTTCGTCTTCTTCAAGAAGACTATCATCATAAAGATTTATTGAACTCTTGGGATTCTCATCTGATGGAGACTTCAATCTCTCTTCATACCCTACATCATCAATATGAAGTTTCTTCTGGACCTGCAAGAACTCTTCTTCTGTAGGTAGCCCCCCCTTTTCATATTCTATGATCTGATTAATATATGTATGTAAGGCTATAGAGCTATCTTGGAAATTCTCTCCCTCAACATTAAGACTTGCTAGTGGTTCTTGTTCATAACTTATAAAATTCATGACATTTTTTCCCCAACCTGCAACGATTGCTAAGCAATAATCTTCTCTAAGATCAAAAAGATGTTGAATATCATTTAGCAACACATATCTCTTCTTGTTGATAAGATAAGTGGGAAATGTTGGAACACAGGCAAGAGGACCTTCTTCATCAACCTGTGCACTTGGCTCGATCTCCTTTTCTTCCACCATTGTGATATTGTCACTCTTGAATAAACCTACATCAAAACCTTGGACAAGTTGATTCTCAACATCTTCTTGGAACATCTCCTCTTTCTCTTCGACCTCCTTATCCATACTTGCAATATCATCTAGCTTTCTCTGTTGGTCTATATCTGGAGAAGAATTTTCCATGTACTAAAGATACACAATAAATCCAACGTCCTTGTGGATCAGAAGGCATTGGTGTTGGTACCTGTGGAAAGGGCAACATGTTTCTTTCTTTCTGAATTCCTCATCAATGAGGTTGAACCTGCCTAGCAAAGTTGACCTGGATGTATTGGTGGCTCCCATGACATCACTATAATGAACAAATCCATTGACTTCCAAACCTTGCACATGTCTATCATAAAAACATATGTACTCCTTAAGTTTATCCTCAAGATCCTCCAATAACTCCTTCAAATCAAAAGGAACATTTAAAATTTCCCTGATATAGCCAAACTTGGAAGAATTTCCAGTGGTGTGTAAGAAATCAAAGAGCCTATCATCAGAAGTCTCAATTATCTCCTCCTCATCCATTCCTTCCAGAGATAGCTTCCTCTTTGTCATCTTGACCAGAAAAATATTTATCCCTGAAAAAAAAGCAGAATAGAACCAATATCCAATGAAACAAGATGGAACCATGGAAGGAGGCCCCAAAATTGATTTTCCAAGACAAAAAAATCAAAAAATGAGAATTTTTTTAAGTTGACCGGTGAAACGCGAAAATTCAAGTGTCCAAGGCAAATGCCTATGAAGAAATCGCGTTTCACCGGACACTACCTTGAAGACAAAAATTATTCCAATATCTCACCGATAAAACGCGATACTTAGCAAAATATCACTAACAGAGACATTGTTTCGCGTTTCACTGGTCAAAAGATACAAATCAAAAAGAGAAACATGAACTATAAATTAATTCTATGGAAACACAGAAATTGATGATAAAATCATTTTTGGAAAAGCTATGCTGCTTTTAAAAGATAGAAAGCACATAACATCTCTAATTGTTCAAGTGTTATAAAACATTCTTTCTATATTAATCAAATTGATTTTGTTAAAATACTTGTAATAAAAAAAATTTGTTACCTATCAAAGATTGTTGAACTGCTCTCCACACAAGAAGCAAGGACCTTGAAGGGAAGTCGAGACGAAATATCGGCAGAAAAGAAGACAATGTCCGAGAAATGGCTTTGAAATGCTTTTATATTGACCGTTAAGCATGTGGTGATAGTTTTGCGTACTCTCTTTTTCCAAAAATATGTCACACGTGTGTTACATAACCCTTTTCCAAGTTTAAAAAAAATTCTGGTAAGCGAGAGTACGTCACACGTGTGTTATTAACACTTTGCTAAGAACGTTGAGTCCATGCAAATTCACTGCCTTCACCTTTCATCGCATTTCATCGCTACTCCACCTTTACCTTTGGTGTTCCTTCCAATCTCCAAGCATTTCCTTCCAATCTCCAAGCATTTCACTGCTTCCCCAACAAAGGAAACCTTCGAGCATATTGTCGTCTGTAGGCTGAGATTGTGAAGAACAAGCTAAAAAGAAGGTATGGTTTTTGCATCTTGCTTTTCAATAACAGGCTCCATTTAATGCATTCTTTTGATACTTTTCCTTAATCATTTATGTTATTATTAGCTTATGACCACTACAAAAGAAATTTTTCCACAGTGGGAGCATTCCTTAATGTTGTGGATATTTAAGGAAATCTTCAAATTTCTTCCCTAATTCTGTCGATATTTTATGTAATCTTAAAATCTTTCCTTGGATCAAAGCTCTTTTTTCTTGGTTTTGTCGATTTTTATGCTATTCATGAGTTGTCCGGTGAAACGCGAAAATAAGGTGCTTCAAGCAGGTCTCCTGGCTTAAATTCGCATTTCACTGGACACAATGGACAACAAGTCCAGTGAAACGCGAAAAGAAGCAGCTGCAAGGAGGTGCCTTGCTTGACACTCGCGTTTCACTAGACACCTCGAGAAAAAATCAGCTGAAACGCGAAAATGCCATGCAGCATGGATAACTCTTGTCTGGGACTCGCGTTTCGCTAGACATGCTGGAGAAGAAGTAACGTGTCTTTTTTTGGCAGATGGCTAGGACTAAGGCAACAGCAAGAAAAGAGAAGATTGATCCTAGGGATTTAGCATCAAAGATTCATCAGTCTTCAAAGCCTCAGAAGCTCTCTAGAAAGTCAAAGCCAAGGAGAAAGTTTTCTCAAAATGTCAAGTGTCTAAGGGAGATTAGGAAGGCAGTAAATGCTCTTGACAATGCAATTCCAAAGTTGTCTTTTCAGAGGCTTGTCAGGGAAATTTGTGACAGATATAGTTTGGATAGTTTCAGATGGACAAGAACAGCTCTTAATTGTATACAAGAAGCCACAGAGGATTTTTTAGTTGAGTTTTTTCAAGATGCCTACATTTCTGCTGCTCATGCTCATAGGCTCACACTCATGGACAAGGACATGGTAATTATTATGAGGCTAAGATATAGATTTTCAAAGGTCCTTGAGCCAATTCCCCTCACTGATATAAAGACATTTAATATCCTTAATGTGCCCCCAGCTAGGAGAAAGAAAGATGATTCTGGTCTCAGGGTTAAGGATGTCACCCATGAGAAGGATACAAGGCAACATGAAAAAGAGGAGAAAGCTAAAGAGGAACAAGCATATAAATGGAGTGAGTATAGGAGGCAAAGGGTTGAAGAAAGGGAAATAGAGCAACTAGAGTCCTTTGAAAATGAGCTAGCCACCCTTCTTGAAGCAGCTAATCCAAAAGGATTCAGTGTGTTTTGTTTCTTACCTGGTGACTTAGGCAAAAGAACTGAGATTATCTCCTTTGATGCTGCATGTGTTCAGATTCTTAAGGATAAAAGAAGAGAAGTAAATGACAGTATTATTCTTGTTGGCCTAAGGTATGTCCATCCATAATTACTTATACTTTTTGATATTTTTTTAACAATAAGATTTTTCTTGTTTATACTCACTATTTCTATGCCTTTTCTAGGTGTATAATGCATGAGTTTCCTTTGGATATACAACAAAAAATTGAGGTTCTTGATCCATCTATCTCATTCTTTATGAGGAATGAGCTTGATACAAGTTTTATTGAGCACTGGCTCAATTTGATTGACTTCGATACTTTGGAGCTCCTTATTATTCCATATAATGAAAAGTAAGTGATTCAATATTCTATTAGAGTTTTTGAGATTTTATCCTACTAATTTGTTGAGATATGATTGCTTTTAGTTCTCATTGGAGCTTGATTGCAATAGACCTTGTGGATAAGCAATGCTTTTTAATCAACTCTATGAAAGGAAGCCATGGAAATGCTAAATTGTAAGTTATATTATCCAAGGGCTCCTTGATATTTCAATTCTTGTTTTTGTAAGTACTCTAAATTTCAACATATTTTATATACAGAGGTGCCAAAAGATTAATTAAAGAGCTAGAGAAAAGACCCCCTATGCCGTCTGATTTGCTTGCAACAATGCAATATAGACAAGTTGCGGTAATTTATTCATTAAAATAATTGAAACATGAGTTTATTCTATGAACTACCATTCGTCCTCTTTATAGTTTTACTTTGTGTTGGTGGTTGCAGTGTCCCCATCAGGATAATAGCCATTCTTGTGGCTGGAGGGTGATTGCAAATGCTAGAAGAATGGTTAACTTTGTTTATCTTAATGATGATAAACATGTAAATGTAATATGAAAGATGCTAAACTTTAAGATAGATATTAATTGCAAATAGTCCATTGATGATAAAAATATAGTCTATTGTAAGAACAATAATGAACTAAAACTCTTTTTTCTATAAATGTGTGATAGTTTTCGAAGGATTGCTATACATCTGAGCATGTTTGGTACATCAGAGCAAAGCTCTTGAAGTATATAATGGTCAATTGTATACAACCAACAACAGAGATTGGTGGGGATTTGCACCATGAAGGAGATGTGGTGCCTATAACCACGGAAGGCAAATCCACAACTTCAACACCTTTTATACCCAAGACATCGAAGAAAGGCAAAAGGACTCCTAGAAAGGATAGTTCTCCAAAAAAGAAATAGCTTTGCCATATCGCCTTGTAAGCCTTCATATATAGATATTTGCCCTTCAGCCCTTGTATATCTCATAGAGATGGCAGATAGACATCTGCTACAAAATTTGTACATGTATTTTATATTGATAGTAAAGATATATTTTCTTGAATGTCATTGCAGTGTATATTATTTTCTCTCCTTTTCGATATCTGCAAAAAATAAATTACAAATGTTTGTTAGTTAGAAGTGAGATCTTGATATACATCTAAGTAGATATAATATGATGTGAAAACTTACTCGTTTCTTGTCAAGTTGGAATATAAAGGAGCATGGTAGAGTCAATGTCTTCATTTTGTAAATCTATCCTTACTTGATGTAGCGTACATGATTTTCTGATCTTTAAGATTGCAATAATATCCTCGTTGAACCAAATATCAAGATCCACTATAGGATCCTTGCTGAAATCATTAAGATTCTGGTCTAAAGCAACTAGACTACTACCAACAAAATGCCATCGACTATAGTAAAAGCTAAGGATAAAATTTTGAGTAGCAATCATATATTTACAAGCTATAGAGTCTTGATCTATCTTACATATAATTTTTCCTTCTGTCCTTGTATCACATCCTTCATCAACAAATTGTATGATATGATCATATGTTAGTCTCTTCACTAAAAGCATGGTTTTTGTTATTCTTATCTCCATATTAGAGAAGAAATCAATAAATATATTAATAGACATAAATAAAGTAACTTTTCTTAGCCTAATTGAGATATTAGATTTTAGTGCTTTCTGGATCTCAGAAAATATCTTACATCTATAGCCCTCACTAGTAGCTGGACTTGGCAAAGGCCACTCAATACTTGAAAAATCTGGCAAAGGAAGGAGTTTTATTGATCCCCATTGGCAATGCCGCATAGGAATAACATAAGAATTGTGATAAAAGAATATTCCATTCTCTGCCAGCTCTGTCTTCTTTCTACCTCTATACATTTCTTCTCCAATTGAACCATGTATAACATCAATAACATCAATAATAGATTCCACTGGTTGCCATTCCTCAAGATTAGAGGGATAGACATCTACAAGACAAACAAATATTATAATGGAAAAACCTAAACCATGTTTAAGAAAGGAATAACTTTAAGAATCAAATTCTTACAATTTGGTCTATGCGTTGGAAGCTTTGAAGATCCAAGTTTCAAACACAGCTCTCTATGCATGAACACATGTTGCACTAGTACCTCTTTGATACTATTCTTATTTGCTCCAAGCTTAAAATCTCGAATTCTGCCCTTCCAAGCAGAGATAAACGAGCTCTCATGTCTTTGCCTTTTTTCACGTTTTGCTTGTTGCATGGTGATCCAACTACCTTTGCTAATGATAGTAGGAATCCATCTTCCATCAGTTTGGAATGAGTTAAACACTGATATGGATGTGATTTGGGAGCTTGGACGCCTTTGAAGGTCGAATTTCTGTATCCATGCTAGAAGAGAGAGATACATGCATAGAGAGAGAGAGAGAGAGAGAGAGAGAGAGAGAGAGAGAGAGAGAGGACTAGTCTATCATAATGGAGGGAAAAACAATAGAGGAATAAAAGAAAGGAGGGAAAAAACTGTGCGCCATGCTTTTCACCAATTTGAATTTCGATTACATCAGTCATTATCATTAATCTAGAAACATCATTAAATAAAAGTAGCCGAGACTCTATGCCATTAATGCAAAAGATGTCATAATCACGAATATAAGAAACTAAAAATACATAATAAAAATACAAATTCGTAATATTATCATATTTATATTTTTTTGTAAAATGATTTTTTAATTTTTTTAAAATAGAAGTTCCGTTACGGAGGTTTTGCTCTTATTGGTCTAGAGCACTCTCTCTCCACATCCTAAAAGGCATTTTCGAGACCTCAAAACTCCCCTAATGAAAGAGGCCGACGTGACTCGAGATGGGATCTCGACGCCCATGTACTAGTCTACCTGCGGAACTTGAAGCAGCAATCCTGTAGATTGCTGGGATAGCCTGCTTCGAGTATGATACTTAATGTACTCCGGGATTATGATAAATAAAGAATAGATATTTGAGGAAAATGAACTTGCTTGACATTGTTTTTATGTCAGTGCCTAAGTTACATGAAGGAACCAGTGATTGAATTGATTAATTAAGGAAGTTTCTTTTGCATGTCAAACGTGATGTGGTAGGTAATTAGATAACTAAGCAAACTAAGGAAAGCGCGGTGGACATAACTTGGGTCCATCCTACCGAAGGGTGGTCTCGGTTAGCAGGGAACTTTTCTCAAAAGACGAGATAACGAGACTATGAAGACCTAGCATCAGTAGAGATAGAATCCTGATTTATGCTGTTTTAGGGAAAAGGAATGGGACTATGCCTTATGACAGAGAGATTGAGCTTTGCATCCCTCTCGTTTCCCATTCTCCATGAACCAAGTGTAGCATGAATCCACTTCAACTCTGTTGTTTCTATGCAAAGTGGGTCATCTGGAGCTCGACGCTAGCTACTTCCTAGAGACTTTGCTGTTAGGAAAGGAACCTTGACTTCAGGTCAATCCTAAGTGGGAACGGCTAGACACTTCTGCTTGGGGCAGACTCGGGAAGACCTAGATAACAAACCCTGTGACATTCCTTGCGAATGCTAGGCGGCACTTTCTAGACTCTCTTCCTGATGGGCTGTTAAGACGTGTCCCACAAGCGGACGAGCGGACACGTTACAGACAGTGAGAGAATAAGTGTATATGTGTGTAAGGGTGAGAGAGAGTAAGAGAGCAAGTATGTGTGTGAGTGAGAGAGAGAGAGAGAGAGAGAGAGCAAGTGTATGTGTATATAAGAAAAAGAGACCAAATATGTATGTGTGAGTGAGAGAGAGAGAGAGAGAGAGAGTAGGTATGTGTGTGAGTGAGAGGGAGTGAGGAGTGAGAGCTTACTTGTTTGCATAATTTTTTAAAAAAAAAATGTTCGACCATCACTCAAGCCATGCCTTTTTTTGTCACTTAAGTGACACTTGCTATCGCATATGCAACGTATAAGATGGCATATAAGCAATGCAAAAACCTTGATATTGCATCCTTAAGCGCATCACAATGCGATGTGCATGTAGCGATGCATATCGTGACGTTTGAGCGTCGCATATGTGATGCCCGTCAATGTCGATAAACCTCCCCCTCCCTCTTTGTAGTGGATGAGTCTTACGAAGGTCTAATATCAAATGAAGATATATGCTGATGATAAGAGGCGACTTCTAGATTTTCAAGAAGGAGAATTAGTTTTATTGAAAGTGCTCAAGTCTCGTTACTCTACCTTGAAGAATGGCTCTAATAACAAGCTTTCTCATAAGCTTTATGTATGCTATAGGATCCTAAAGTGCATTGAAGACTTGGCATATAGATTGGAACTTTCCTCTTCTGCTAGGATTCATAATATATTCCATGTTAGTCAGGTCAAGTGTTTCTATGGTATTCTTATGGATACAACTGATGAGCTACAACCTATAGATGAAGAAGTTCTTATTTAGTACCTCCGTGAGGCAATCATAGGTCAATGTGAGAAGAAGCTTATCTCTTGTTCTATCATTGAAGATTTTATAAGATAGAGAGATTTACTACCTGAAGAAGCTTCTTAGATGCCCGAATCTACGTTAGATGAGTTTCCTTATATACGAGATGCATTGGTGGGTTGCAGTATAACTACAGTGGAGCCACTTATGGAGAAGATAGGGTTGTACAGTAGTCTATTTTAGAAAAAAAAATTATTCTTCCAAATTTTCAAAAATATGCCACCAATATAGGATAAAAGTACATTTTGATATGTGATACGCTTAGTTTGGATACTTCTACCACAAGTTATGGCCGATTTTTTTCAGTAGGGTCTGTTTTTTACAACAAGATCTCCTTACATTTTGGAGTTTATTTCTTGAAAACTTAAAGGCTCCAAGACCTTTTGAAGACATCAAGATCATATATATAGTTGAGACTTACCTTTACATCTTCATTTAAGTCATATATCTTTAATCATTCATTCATTTTCATACTTTGTATAGCTGAAAACAGAGTAGTACTTTGTTTCATCCATCCTTTCCAAGTATTATAAGTTTATTTTTGTGGACAAAAACCTTTGGTAAAGAATGGATTGTAAGAAGTTGAGAAGAAGATATATTTTAGTGTGGAATTATTAATAATACCTCCTCACATTGATAAATGAATAAAAGCGGGTGAGACATGTAAATTTTCACATCTTTGAACATTAGTACATTTAGTGTCCCTTACCTCACCTTCTTGTTCACAACTTCTATGGCTTCTCTCTCTTCTTTCTTAACTTTCTAGTATTTCTCCCTCCTCGTCACTATTTTCTCTCTCCTATGCTCTTCTTTCTCTCATCTCTTAGTTCTCACCCTAATAGGAAATTTTAGAGTCTCTTGAATGGTCATGGCTCAAGATGATGCTTTTAATGATTTTCAAATGTACTCATTATTCATGGTAAGGTTGTGGCCAGCATGCATTCTTAGTCCTAGTCAATTTTCTTATTTGATTTCTAGTATATACTCTCCCAATTGCAAAGGGGTGCTAGTAGCATTTTTGCCCAATAAAGATCCTATTGTGGTCAAGTTTAGGGGTAGTAGCCAAGTTGTGCTCAAGTTTTGAAGTAGGAATCATGTGAATCAACTCATTGTACACTTGTAAATACCTACAAAACATTTGACATTATCTTTTTTCTTAGTCTATTTTCTAGCCAATTTAAGATTAGTTTGCAACATGCATGCTAGATCTCTTTTGCCTAGATTGCTTTTTTTATAGAAAAATAAAAATTAACTCGAGTGTTTGGATTGACTTCCATCATCAAACGAAGTATAGATGCAAAACTCTAAAAAGAATTAAGATGACCATTAAGAATAATCTACACAAATGAATTGCCTAGAAAAAACCCATCAACAACAATCAATTTCTCTTTAAGATCTTTGATCTTTTTCAAAAAACTATCCATGGAGTCACCTTCATCCATATGTTTACTATCTAGCTTTTAACTAGGTAAACAACACGTGCCTCATTTTTTCCTTGATAAAAATATGCAAGAGTCACCCAAGCATGCATTCTTAGTTATCTCAAATGAGTGAATATGTGGGATCATGATACATTTAATGAAGAATTCAACCAAAGCATGAGCCTTTGCATCTCTACTATTGTAATGAATTTACTCAAGAGTAAGTGGTAGTAGTGCTCTCGCATTACTTGGAGCATACTTGGAAACTCTAGCATCCCGAGCATTATATGTTTCCGTTGCACTTGTAACTTTTGAAACACCACCAAAACATCATTTAATTCCATGTAGCAATATCCCAAAGCCCCTTTGCAACTAATATATGATGCTTCATATAAGCCCCTAGCTGATGTTAGTTCCATCTAACTTGTCCTCATCAATATCCCACATACAAAAGATATGACTATTTCCAACTATGGCCATTCGTTGTATTTCCTACAAAGTTACTTGTATAGAAGAACATGTGCACAAGACCAAACTATGCTATGTAGAATAATATAAAGGAGCCAATAATGGCTCTTATTTACAAAATTGACTTTGTCAAAAATTTTGCATAACAGGATGAAATAGCATGTGCAGCATTGGCAACAGTGCAAGTGCAAGGCAAAATAAACACTCATGAAATCTCTTCTGAATGTGAGGAAATAAAGCAGAGAGTGTTGATAACTTTGCTTAAGATGTTCAAGTCTTGTTTGATAGCGATTGTTGGATTAAGGATAAGAGGAGTGCAAATACAAAACTTAGAGAAGAAGAAGCTTGAGAGAGCACAACTTGAAGTGTGTTGAGAAATATCAATAGAGAAGATTCAATAGAGAATTATCAATAAAAGTGAACAATCATATATACAAGACCAGGAAAGAAAACATTTCTTGAAGAGGAAAAAAAGTAACCTTCATAAGACTAAGTATGCCCTAAAAGTGAATAGGCATGTATGTAAGGCTAGGGAAAAACACTCTCCTACATAGGGGGAAAAAGTGCCCTACTAGCGATGTTTACATGCATCATTACCAAAATATTATAAGAAACAATATAACATGTTATGCTTCCATAAAGAGAAGGGAGGCTAGTGGTATTGTTGCTCACCCTCTTGCTTGTTGGCCGGCTCCCTGACTTGTTTTCATTGCTCCTTACTTAGACCCCCTCTCATATGCTTTGCCCTCCTCGTTGCACACACACACACACATAGAGCAAAGTGCTTTAGTTGCAATAGATGTACTCACGCCCATGTCAATTGCACTAGATGCTTGCATAAACGGATGTAGCTATTGCTTTTAGCACCTGTCGGAGATCGTTTGTTTCGGAGGTTTTTATTGCCTCTAAACCTATGACCTCCTTTTTGGTTAAAGTCTCACCAAATACAATATACAGTTCAATGCTATCGTAGTTTCCAATGGCGTGCATTACCTTTTGCTACAGTCGACCTCCTGAAATTCCGTGTTCATGGGGTAAAAGTCAAGGCACTCCGAAGGGAGTCAAAAAAAGTTGTCGACAGTTAGAATCGATCTGCACGTGTGATACTCTTATTTAGCAAGAGCCACCTCGCCACAAATTTTAAAGAGAAGAGGGAGTCGGGACAATGAGACGTGACGATTGGACGAAGGCGGTTGTGGGAGGTTGCGCAATGCTCAACTCATGCATGGAACGATCTGTAGTATGTGGGACTGTAATATGTGCTAAGCAAACTGTCAAGTATACTGAACACAAGAAAGAGAGAGAGAGAGAGAGAGAAAGAGATTTGCTAATTAGATATGTGTTGAACCACCGATTGTATTGAGCTTTTGAATCATCCATTACGGTACAGTTGATTTTAATAATCAGCGAGGTTACGAGCAATCTGAGAAAAACAGCTCATAATCGAGGCTCAGATCATGATACTTGACCTCGTGTACTCGACAGACTAGCCTATATACCTCATAGGCAAGCATCGATTGATTCATGCCTCGAAACGGGGCCTCCATTGGAAGCCGACGGCGTGCTTGGTGGTTACGTGGGGACAGTCTGGAAGCCAGGTCCACTGGAGCCGCGGCTCTTGGCCTTCTAGTTCATCATCATCGATATTATCTTCGTCTTCTTCGTCGGTTTGAGCTGGGTCAGTGTCGCCGTATCCGGCGTCATGAATGCGCTGGCGATCATCCGGCATCGCAGTATAGTCAAGGGTCAGGACCAGCACCTTCCTGCCCATCCGAAAGCACAGCACATCACGACCGGCAGCAGTAGCCGATCCCACGCAAACGCATTCCATATCTCTGCGCAGATCCTGAACATAGCCACGGCAATATTCGATGGGACCACATTCTGAAGGAAACGGAGGATCGCTGCGCACCATGTGAAACTTGATCACATCGACCAAAGGCATGGTCGCGACGAGGCGCCATGATCCACCTATCCGAGTGATAAAATGACGGGACTGAGCAGCAGCGGCAGCAGCACGGGTAATGCGGCAAGCACCGGAAATACGAGACGCAGAAGGTAGATGGAAGCGGTAAACTTGGAAGGCCAGCAGGGGCTGCCCCCCCGTGTACCTCTTGTTTAAGAGCCGCGTGAAGGCTGCTTGCAGGTGGGCAAAGCGCTGCGCTTCTTCGAGGTCTGCGGGGCGGCAGTATGTGGGAGAGGGGAAGCCGTAGACAAGGTACATGGAGTGCTGGGAAGAGACCAGCCTGCACCACAACGGCACATTGTCGGCAGGGGGTCGTCCATACATGACGCCATCATGAAAGATGTTGACGGGGAGAGTGTGCGGGGTATCCGGGAGCAGGACGTCGGGGTACCAATCTTTCTGTTTGTATTGATCACTCTCAAAGACATTATGCTTTGTTTCGAAACGGCCATGCAGCGCTCCATCTTCTACCGCCGGTGGGTGTTCTTCATCCCCAGCCTCTGGCGGCACAGCCACGCCCACGACCCTGTAAAAGCGGTCGAGAGGAAACCAGAAGAAGCCCTTGCATTGTGCCAAGCCCTGCTCCATGTGTCTCTTCAAGTCCCAGCCCACCTTGCCCGTCACGACCTTCCACGTCTGCTTGTCTGGCTGGTACACTTCCACCCCGTGTCTGTCCAAGTCGTCGTCCCTGCACCTCCAATATCGACATTTCTGCCCCATCGCCATCAAAGCGCGCCCTCTCCCGAGTTTGCCCACGAACGTCACCTCTGACCGGGACCTGAAAGTGCTGTCCACCATCTTACATGCAGGCAGCTGCTCCCATTCCCTGGTCAGCAGGTTGAAGCTGAACGTGTTGTTGTCCAGCCCGTGCCTTGTTACCACCAGGCGGCCTGCTTGCGTGCACCGGAAGGTGAGGTAAGAGCCGTCGCATCTCACCAAGTTTGGGTGGAGCGGCACCTGGCCCCATCTCATGCTCCGGAAGTTGACCACCGCCAGCACGCCCCAGGAGGAATCAAACACGGCCAGGTGAGGGGGAAGCCTGGCCTTGCCGTCGTTGAGGCTGTGCGGCACCACCTTCTTATCACCGAACAGACGCGCAGGGCTCGACAGCAGATACTTCCACTCTTGGCACACGCTGCGCATCTTCATGATAACCTGCACCGGCAGCCTTCTTAGGATCTCCAGGATGATCTCTCTTGGAAGATCCGGGGCACATGGAGCTGCTGCTACCTCATGGACATCATGGAGTGCTGCTTGCTCTGAAGTATCCAGTGCAAGCGATCTCTCCCTACTACCGGAACTCATTATGAGGTGCTCCTCACTAGTGATGACGGTGGGTCTCTGCAATAATTAGTCTACCGTTTGCGGGCCTTTTACCCCCTCACCGCATAGCCCTAATCCAAGAATGCACGGAATTTGATGGCGCAATTCCACAAACGCTTCTCTCTTCTACATTCCACGTGAATATTCTCGGAAAGTATAGATTCTCTACCCCAGTAATCGTTTCTCTCCTTTTCTGTTCCATATTTTATTGTCAAAATTCCACCATCGCTAGCGATTTTACAGTGATGATCCTCGCAATTCGTGATTTCTTTTTCTTTCTTTTGCACGTTTTGAGGTGTGGCAAGTTGCAACCTCGTAATTTGGCTATTACTCTTTTGTTTCTCTTTAGTCTACTTAAATCTTTTAGTTGTGACGATTGTTAATAGTATCATGATATATTACACATTATGTAGTCGGTTATTCAAGTCCTAAGCGTACACAATTGACTTTTATTACGACGTAATGCGTAATCTCTTTCATAATCTTACCTTAGCACATCGTGTCTTTCTTTTCAATGTGTCAAACTTGAAAGATAGCAAATGGAGTGAGACATTTTCAATCTAGACTTTTCTAGCTAAGATTAGTAGGATAAAGGTCTCTTACTAGAGTTGCTCGAAGTCCACTTCTTGTATTGCACATGTGGAAAATTGGAGGGCTACCTAGCATGTGTACATGTGTTAGTAGTCCTTCAATTTCTAAAATATTTATTTATATGGACTTTTCTGGTTTTGTAAATTGTGCCTCGTTCTTATCTTTTCACATGGTATTAGAGCTTGGAAGCCTGCCTCTCTCTCTCTCTCTCTCTCTCTCTCTCTCTCTCTCTCTCTCTCTTGCACACACATATATTACTAAGTTCATGTGCTTTGAAAGGTGATAGAGCTATGCAACATGAGGTTCATGAGTTGTAAGCATGCATTCTATTAAGAGGCTTACATTTTAATTAATGAAGTTACATGTGCACTTACCACATCCCAAGAATCTAACCACAACTACCTTACTTGCTTGTATATGTAGTTTCTAGCTCTCTACCTTATATTTAACAATTAGGCACATTCAAGGGATTATATATAATCAAGTAGTACAAAAATGATACTCTGGTGTTTGTTCTTCCCAAATTGAATTTTACTCTCATTTTACTTGTGCAAGGAGTCTAATGTATGATATATTTTGTCTAAAATTTTGGGTGGGGCTTATGTTTTGAAGAAAGAAGGGTATTCATGCTCACAACTCAAGAGGACTTAAGACCTAAGATTTTGGTGTGCTAGATATATTAACACTTGGGAGTTCAGTTTTTCATGTAGGGGATTAGGTTTATCAGCATAAAAATGTTACATCTCAGGGCGACATAAGATTAAAAGTGGCATGCAAACGATATAACTAGACAAGGCATAAGAATAGACATCAAAAGCAAGAGAAGAATAGGGATAGTAAGCACTTATGGGATGCCCATAATATTTTTTAAAACTAGGCGTTTTGTAAGTGATACCCCAAAAAAGTTTTGTTTATTCCAACATGTAGTTGATTCAATGACGCACATGACAAAAAAGAAGCGGGGAAGTGTAGATTTAAGGCGGGAATTGAGCCTTATTAGAAGTAAGAGAGACGGATTTAGCAACTTTTACAAGTTGCAAAAGATGCAATTTCAAAGTGGTCTTGAAGAGAACTTGCGGATTTCTCATAATTTTTCCAAATGCCTGATCGAATTAGAGGAGGTGATCAGCAGTTTAGGACCTCAAGATGAGCTTGCAAGCAAGATTCGCAAGGCGGGCATTACAAAGGAAAAAGGACTAAAGGGTAAATTTTTTTGGGCATGGGCATTGTGGGGGCCTTGGGGCCCCCTAATTTTTTAAAAAAATCGTATTTATGGAGGTGGAGGGGTGTTTGCCCCCCCCCCCCCCCCCCTCAAGGCGACGAATTTGGGATGGAGGCCATCTTAAGCTTGAGAAAAACCCCCTTCACTGATCATAGCAATCTTCTCCTCAATTTTTTTGCTTCCTGTTGTCGCATTCGTTCTTGCAATGGCTGCCCAGTTGAAGAGCATAGAATTCAATCTTTCTCTCTCCTTTTCTCTCCTTTAAGGGGTTAATCATACGCAAAAAATCAATAAGGAAGGGAAATGAAGGATGCTTGTCCGATGTGGACTGAATTGCTCCAAGTTTGAAAGGAGGATGAGAGGCAATGTCCAGCACTATTGGGGGCTGATGATGGTTTCGTTGGCTACCCGTAACCATTTTTAAAAGCAAGTAATACGCAAATAAGTGGTATGCTCAAATTTTTACAAAGAAATTTGCATTATTTTGATGTCTGATGGTTTAATGATGTTCACATGGAAAGAAAATTTGTATGAATCATGTTTCAAGTATGTTTGAGGGGTGTACATGATAAAATGAAGAGCTTGTAGTGGTACATAGTCGTAATTAATAATTTAAACCCGAAATGCATCATAAAAGAGGGCAAATGAGGATTTCTTTCATCTTGGTTTGGGAAATGGAATTCATGTGGGAAAGAAAATTGATAAAAATCAGTGTTCATTCAATATGATCAGTTAAGATATATAAATTAGAAAATATCACATTTTTTTGAACAAATAAATGAGAAGAAAAATAAATGTTAGTTTTTGCATTTTAAAAATTAGGAAAAAATACATTTTATGTTTGTGAACATATAAAAAGAATGGAGCATGAGGATTAAGCCTCATTCAAGTCTTGTTTCTATGTTTGAGTATGTGTTTATCAAATTTTATATGAAAAACTACATAAAAATGAATGTTACACCCATCCAACGAATGCAAAACCTAAATGGTAAGAGGAAAGAGGGATTGTGAAAGTGAGTGGTCATTTAAAATGTTTTAAATTCTAGTTCATTTAATTATGCATAGCATACGGTCTGATCACTGTTTAAATTTAAGAGAGACTAGTAGCACGAGGAAACTTGGTGCTAGTCTCTAGCAACGCCGCAATTGTGAGTAGCTTGAAAATCATTAGATGATTGGTTTTGCACCTCATGCTGCTGGTTTTTTTTAAATCATAAAATGTTTGAGCAGGAGGTGTGTCATCCACAATTGCATTATGCATATCACATGGTAACTCCTAGATGCATAGCAATTGATTGCCAATTACGTAACCCACCCTAACTTATGAGGAAAACCAAGTTGTAGGCTAGACACTCAAATCTTTGGAAAATTGTCAAGTGAGGACATTTATATCCTTGAATGTTTGAAATATATAAGAGAGCAGTGTGTTCATATGTGCTTTATGTTATAGGAGTGCATCTTGGGGCCAATCCCCAAGGTGTAGGAGAGTTGCAGTGGGGCCACGACATTCATCTGCATTCAGCCGGAGGAGTGCCTCCTTTATGTTTTTATTACATTGGTATACTAGACCAATATGTGTGGGATCTACCTCTAAGGAGCAAGAAAGGGCAATAGTTGGACTACATTCCAGTATAAATGCAATATCTACAATAGCGATTAGGACAATGTGTCCCTTGGACACTCCTGGCTGCAAGGCCATGTGGGGTTGTCTTGTGAGTGTTAGAGAGGCTTCGCTAGTGTCTAAAGCCACTATCGGGCGTGTTTTAGGTCCTAACAATAGATATAGGAAGAAATGGTTACAAACTTCCATATTATTTCAAGAGCACATGACTCCCCACATTTATTTTTCTTCATTGAAATTTGTAAAGGTATACATAAATTGCAACCTTAAGCATAGGATTTTTATGTAAACACATGGACCATGACTTCACTTTCCAAAACAAGAGAGATATTTTATGCTTTGGCTTACAATTGTGGACTAAAATTACCAAAAGCATTTAGAAAGAGACCATATTTCTTGCAAAATTAGAGTATACAAGAGATATTTTTCACTAAAATAAGATGAACCCACTATAGCCTTCCAAGCAGCCAAAAGACTGAATGTCCCGGTAAGGGAAGGCTATAGGTTTTCTATACAAGTACAGATGAAATTTTCGAGTATCCAAAATAGAGGCATGTCACCTACGCATGTACTGAATATATCTCCTCAACATTACGTTTACAACAAGTATACCTTTACTCATGGTAAATGTTGTAATTTCCTTAATTCTGCTTGATAGATAGAACTTTACTAAGAGTTCTTCTGGCTAGACTTCCTATCTCTCCTCTCAAGATCATTCTTTAGACACCTGTATCAACTCCCTAAATGCACTAGTGACTATCCCTAGAAGAAATCCAATCTCTCTCCCCACCTCTAACTTGCCTTGCAACTTATAATCTCTACGAAAATGAGCAATAACCCCTTGTTCTCCACTACAAATCCTAGAGCACTACGCTCAATATAACATCCTTATTTTCCCTCTTATTGGACTACTGAATCATCCTCCGAAGACAATAACTACGACCACTGCATCATCATTAAATTAATGTAAAAAGACAGTAATAGTATATTAAATGTATACAATTTGGTAAAAATTTTGGTAAGTATTGATATGTTTCTAGGTGTTGTCATTTCTCCCCTACTTAATTGTGAAGTGCCCCTCAAATATCCTTGACAACTGATTTTTGACTCTAAGAAGTGCTTAACAATAGCCAAAATTTTTGAATTTCAAGGGAAAAATAGACTTCGTCAAAGGCAGCAGCCGCAATTAGTATGATTTTGAGCGGCAAGTCCCTAAAGTACTTTAAAGACCCTTCGAGCGATGGTTGGGGATTTTTTCATAATTTTTTTGACTGTTGACTCCAAGACATCCCTGACAGTGGGAGAGTCTAAATGGACTGTCAGAAATTTCGAGACCTCAAATCGGATGCCGAATAGTCGAATGGTAGTGCCCAGGAGTCTAAGACTAAAAAATGCCAAGTATAAATAGACTTTTGGGGCCAAAGGGTGTGACCCTTGGGGGCTCCCTTTGGGGGCCCCTTAAAAATTTGATTTTGTTGCGAGGGGCATTTAAAAACAGCCACGTGAAGGGAAAAAATGGTGCCCTCCTCTGCACAACGAGATTCTGAGAGGGGGGCTATGGAGCTTCAAAGCAACTCCCCCAACTGATTGCATCACTAATCTTCTTGCAACCTTTGCTCTCCATCGCTAAAATCTGATCAAGAATTGATGCATTGAGCAAAGAGAATGAAAATGAGTCTTTCTCTCTCCTTCCTCTTTCTCCCCTTAAGGGGCAGTTCATGCACATGAAGAAGAATGAAGGCCGGTTGAAGGATGCTTGCTCGACATGAACAGGATTGCTTCAAGATCAAGAGGAGACGGAGCGGGTATGCTTAGCATTGTTTCAGTTTTGCTTTGTTTGTGTGTCATAGTTCATGGTTTTTTTCATTTTATGCAAAAAATACATACAAAAAAATATCCTACACCTATGCAACACAGCATAACGTAAATGTTAGAGGGAAAAGGTGAGGTTAAAAGATTAAGAGGGCTGAGAGGGTGTGAATATTTGAAATATTTGATTGTGCATTGCATTTAGAACTGCGATATTTTAGGTTAAGAGGCTAGTAGCACGAGGAATCGGTGCTAGTCCCTATACATCGAAGCATACGTTTAGTGAAAATCATGAAAGGGCTGTTTTCTCACATCACAAAATGTTGATTTGTTAAATATTGTTTGTGCATTAGGATCATATGCACTATGCATAATACATGACATGGTATCAGTCCTGGATTGCATAGCAATTGTCTTTCTAGGATATGACTTATACGTTGAGTGGAAATGAGCCTTTGTTGTAGGGCAGTTATACACTTTCCTTGGGACTATTTAGTGAGAATCTATATATTCCTAGATAGTACAAAATAAGAAAAGAGTAAAGTTTATGCCTTATGTTTTATATGTTGGAGCGACGCATCTTGTGGCCAATCCCCGAGGTGTAGGAGAGTTGCACTGGAACTGCAACAATCAGTCGAGGGGAGCTTCCTGATGTTTCTGTTACGAGGCACTATGCCTATATGTTATGGGATCTCCCTCTGAGGAGAAGGGAAGGTAAATGTTGGACTACATATCAGCTACAAACGCATTATTAAGTCTATCTAGTGTACATTGGTGTATTACAAATGCTCTTGGTGGGGATGTCTATTGTGTGCATGAGATCTGGCTAGTGCCATAGTCAATGCTGGCCCATTTTAGGTCCCATCAGTCCTCACAAGTATAGCTACAACAATTGCACCATGAACATCGCACATCACAACTACATGGGTACTGCTACGCATCTTCAAAGAAAAATATACTCTCCCCTACTTAAATGTGAAGTCTCACAAGTATAGCTACAACAACTGCAAAATAGCATATAGAAAACTAGTAGATACTAAAAATGTATAAAAAAATATAGACTTGTGTCTAATTATAAATTGAACAAGAGAAATATTGCACAAGTAAGTTGTATAAGAACTTGGGCAAACTAGCATTCCGCTTTACTCACTCTCCCCACTAAAGTGCTTAATATAACTACATCCAATGCATAGGGCATACTAACTAGGAAGTGTTCTAGAGCCATTAAGTAATAAGTATCGCTCTAGGCAACAAAATGCCATAGTACTTTTGTACTAAAAATATTGCTTCTTAAATAGCATCACTGATATGGTCCATTCCTATCAAAGACCCTATACAATGCAATCTAATACTACAATATCAAATAGGACTCCTATGGTTTAACTGCTAACCCTCAATATTTTACTAGAACAACCACTCAATGATCCCTAATGCCCAATTGTTTTTTTTAAAAAAGAAGCTTTTTCTTCATCACTTTTAGTCAAAAGAGTATATATTTTTATTCTCTGTTTCAAAAGGTCCCACCCCAAAGAGATGCAAGGCATCGGACGCAGGGCATGCGTCAAGGAAATCCCTATAGCCTACCAGGACCTCAGAGGCGATGGTTATCTTCTTTTGGTTTTTTTTTTTAGCCCTTCAATCTTTAGGGTTTTTTTTTCTTGTCTTTCCTTCTTTTTTATTTTCTTTGTTTTTTTTTAAGAAGAATAAATAGATGTACTCTCTCGAACTTAATTTTTTATTATTTTAGTTATAAGTATCTTAACTTAGAAGAGTGACTAGAAGGCTAGGAATTCATCACTAAATTGAACTTTCAAACATTTTAGCTTAACTACTTCACTTGAAATCGAATTTGGCACATAATATCAGTCACCTTGCCTAGGCAAATGAAAAAACAAAGATACCGACCAACTCAACATATGTCATCCACACTATCCCTAGTCAAAATTTCGTGGAGAGAACCTTGTTACTCAAATACACTTCATCACTAAGAAAGTGACAAATTTATGGAAGTAAACTCTATTAGATTCCTAGGTAGTCACCACATACATTGAAATTCACCAATCATGCACACCATCTCCTGAAATCACTTCCTAGTGCTAACATCCCATCCCATGTAGATAAACTTTCATATAATCGGAATTGTTTATTTTCGTGTCTTCTTTATTTTAAAATTTTTGTTTTTTGTTCCTTCTGTAATTACTGAAACTTTTGAATCTCTAAATTATTGCAATCAAGTTACAGTTTGTACTTCTCAGCAGTTCAAATGAATATGTATATATAAATAAGGTATGAAACAACCTGTGAGGTATGGGTATATTGCAACTCCAAGAATCATCAATATCAGTATGCATCAGTGTTTAATTTAAAATGATAACCAAATCTGCACATATATCATACACTAACCAATACACTGTTAAAGGGTTAGATAAATAAGTATCAAAATTTTTCCACATAAAATAATTTTCATATGCTCATGTTACAATCTCCATTAATGGATCTATCCTAATTCTACCACTGTCTATTTGTTTAAAGCATTTCATTCACTACAAAGATTTAAACCAATAGCGATGGCGGGTAGCGATGCAAGTAGCGGATTCCCTATTTGTGACGCAAATAGCGACGCCCCACAGGGAAAAAAACAGGCCGAAATCGAGCGCAGGTTTATTTCGCGTATTTTAGTCTACTGTTTTGAGAGCGAGATAGAGAGAGAGAGAGCGACTGTCGTGAGTGAGGGAGAGGAAGAAGGCTTGCCGCCGCCTCCGCCGTCATTTGCGAAGGAGAGGAGGACTCTTCATCATGAAGAGGAGTCGCAAACCCTCGCCATATCTCATTCGTGAGTCTATTCTCTCCTTCTTTTGCTTGTTTAGGGTTTAATTCTCTTTCTCTTTTGCTTATTTAGGAGAGGAAATGAAAGAGAAAGAGAGGGAGAGGGAGAGAAAGAGAAAGAGAGAGAAAGAGAAAGAGAAAGAGAAAGAGAAAGAGAAAGGGAGAGAAAGAGAAAGAGAGGGAGGGGGAGGGGGAGAAAATGAGAGAGGGAGAGAAAGAGAAAGAGAGGGAGAGGGAGGGGGAGAAAATGAGAGAGGGAGAGAAAGAGAAAGAGAGGGAGAGGGAGAGGGAGAGGGAGTGCATTCTCTCTCTCCCTCTCCCTTTTGCTTTTATAATTTGTGTATATATATTGAGAGAGGGAGAGGAAATGAGAGAGAAATAGAGGGAGAGGGAGAGGGAGGGGGAGGGAGGGAGAGGGAGAGGGAGGAAACGGAAGAGGGAGGGGGATGAAATGAGAGAACGAGAGAGAGGGAGAGGGAGAGGGAGAGAAAGAGAAAGAGAAAGAGAGAGAAAGAGAGGGAGAGGGAGGGGGGAGGAAACGAGAGAGGGAGAGAAAGAGAAAGAGAGGGAGAGGGAGAGGGAAAGGGATGGGGAGGAAATGAGAGAGGGAGAGGGAGGGAGAGTGCATTCTCTCTCTCCCTCTTCCTTTTTCTTTTATAACTTTTGTATATATATTGAGAGAGGGAGAGGAAATGAGAGAGAAAGAGAGGGAGAGGGAGGAAATGGGGAAGGGAGGGAGAGGGGGAGGAAGGGAGAGTGAGAGGGAGGAAATCACTACAAGGGAATGGGGCGTCGCAATTGGCGTCGCTATATGCGTCGCATTTGCGATGCATATAGCGACGCTAATTGCGACGCCGCAGGGAAAAAAAGCGCGGCCGAAACCAGAGCGCCGTTTTCATTTTCTTTTCTTCGCCTTTTGAGAGCGAGAGCGAGGGAGAGAGCCAAGGCTTTGTGAGAGAAGAGGAGGAAGAGACTTGCTGCCGCCGCCGCCGCCGCCACCGCCACCGTCGTTGTTCGCGAAGGAGAGGAGGAGCCCTCGTTGCAAAGAGAAGCCCCCCACGCTCGCCATATCTCATTGGTGAGTCTCCCTCTCTCTTTCTTTTACTTGTTGAAGGTTTAAATCGTTCTCTTTTGTTTGTTTAGGAGAGGAAATGAAAGAGAAGGAGAGGGAGAGGGAGAGAGAGGGAGAGAAAGAGAGGGAGAGGGAGAGAAAGAGAGGGAGAGTGCATTCTCTCTCTCTCTCTCTCTCCCTTTTGCTTGTTTAATGTTTAAATTACTTTATTCTTTGCTTGTTTAGGAGAGGAAACGAGAGAGTAAGAGAGAAAGAGAGGGAGAGGCAGAGGGAGAGGGAAAGAAAGAGAAAGAGAAATAGAGGGAGAGGGAGAGGGAGGGGGAGGAAATAGGAGAGGGAGAGAAAGAGAAAGAGAGGGAGAAGGAGGGAGAGTGCATTCTCTCTCTCCCTCCCTCTCCCTTTTGCTTGTTTAATGTTTGAATCACTTTATTTTTTGCTTGTTTAGAAGAAGAAATGAGAGAGAAAGAGAGTGAGAGGGAGAGGAAGGGGAAGGAAATAAGAGAGGGATAGAAAGAGAAAGAGAGGGAGAGTGCATTGTATCTCTCCCTCTCCCTTTTGCTTGGAGGATGTTTAAATCACTTTATTTTTTGCTTGTTTAGGAAATGAGAGAGAAAGAGAGATAGAGAGGGAGAGGGAGAAAAAGAGAAAGAGAGGGAGAGGGAGAGGGAGAGGGAGAGGGAGGGGGAGGGGAAGGAAATAAGAGAGGGAGAGAAAGAGGGAGGGGGAGGGAGAGGGAGAGGGAGAGGGAGAAAGAGGGAGGGAGAGGGAGAGGGAGGGGGAGGGAGGAAATGAGAGAGGGAGAGAAAGAGAACGAGAGGGAGAGGGAGAGGGTGAGAGAAAGAGAGGAAGAGAGGGAGAGGAAGAGAAAGAGAGGGAGAGGGAAGGGAAGGAAATTTAAGATAATATACGTATTGATAATGGTAT